>NW_007731526.1:21274-23429 GCF_000696425.1 Galeopterus variegatus
CTCTCTCTCTCTCTCTCTCTCTCTCTCTCTCTCTCTCTCTCTCTCTCTCTCTTTTTTTTCTCTTCCCTTCACACCGTTTATTATGTCTCTGACCTGATGAACTTAATTTGTTGACATGTTGCTTTCATTGTCTCCCTCGACCCCTGTCTCATGTTTCTTTCTACTGTGCTCTTTTCTTGGCAACAGCCCTTCCTGGAGCCCCAGCACACACGTGCGCTCTCGGTCTGCCAAGCTCAGCTGGCTGTGGTTGGCATGGATGGATTAGAAAAACATCATCATGTCTCCAGGACTCATTCTTCCCCTGCTTCCTCCATTTTACCTCACCCAGCCATGGACCGTCCTCTCCAGCCTGGCTCTGCAACTGGTAGGAATCCCTAAAGACTCTCCCTAATAGGCAGGCTAAATGCACCGTTCTTGTAGGATTAACCGATTTAAATGCTCTGAATAATTCCAATAGCAGAATGCTCCATTTTAAACCAATGCAACCCAAATTTTATGAGGCTATGTTGGCCATAAGACAAACAGCACATCTGATAAATCTTGGGCTTAGTATTAATAGCCTCATAAATTGTTATCATTCAAGGGCCTGGAAAATACATCAACAGGTGCATGGGTTCTTTTTGTAAACACAAATCCCTACAACATTCTTTTGCAGTGTTCCTCAATCTCTTACTTTCCAGGAGCTTGACCACCAGGAAATTTATGATGCTTGGCTTCCTCATTTGACTTTAAAGAGTGTCCCTTCCCCAGTTTGTTTTCCTGTTGTTTTCTTCTGACTTCCCATGCAAATTACTCATGGGAGTCGATGGTACCAAGGCAAATCTTGCTTGATTCTATGTATGTTAGTTTCATTTCCATTTATTATGGTACCTCTGGGTGGGCTTTTTGACCAGCCTCTTCCTTTACCTACAACTGTGTTTGATATTTCAGAGCCTGGCTACAGAGAAAATCATTACAAATAATTCCAAGGCCAGAGGAAGGTCAAGTCTGGAGTACACACCAAAAAAAAAAAAAAAAGGGGTTACAAATAATTCCAAGGCCAGAGGAAGGTCAAGTCTGGAGTACACACCAAAAAAAAAAAAAGGGTGCTATGTCCTCTGCAAAGGAACTATGCTGTAAATATATGTGTGGATAATTATTCCTTTATGTACCCCATTCTAGTTCTATGCTCTCAAACTGTAGCTGACCAAATGAAAGATTTTGTATCCTTGAGAGACTTATAACTTGGATGCAGCAAAAGGAGATATGTACCCTCCTCAAAGGCTCTCACAGGTTGCCTGGTTCATTTTTAAATCAATTTTCAGGATTTGGAGCTTATTTTTATGGCTTCTGTTACCTCATGCAAACCTTTGTGCGTGGAAAAGTTAAAATACCTTTTCAGAAATCATGTTCCTAAGCCTTCATATTATCTTTTATTTGAAAATCAATGAATGAAATGACCAGGTTGTTTTACTTTGACAGGCATCTTTAATAAGTATGCAGAGTAGCTACTTTTTATAATGTGTTATACCACCATACAACCTTCCATAACAAGAGCTACACCACATGAGCCACCGCTTCTGATCTCTGTAGTTCCTGGAGCATAGCAAACCTGCCCAGATAGCCCAGGTGACACCGGACTGTAGCTTACTGTCAGTGGAAGTATTTTGGATCAATCATACCCGGTGCTATCCCTGTGTGTTCAGAGACTTTTTGCTCAAAACCAAATATGTGCTACAGAGAAATACTTTTTGTATGTAGCAAGAGCAGTAGCCTTTGAGAATTATATACTTCTCAATTCTTTTCGTGAAAGTGTCTTTATTCAGCCTTAACATTTTGGAGAACACAGAGTAACAACCATCCTATCATAATGCCATTTCCATTGACTAAAATATTTTCCTTAATTAAAAAGTGTGCTTAATTATAAAATTTTATGTTGATGTTACTGTACATACTGCTGTCCACTATTATAATTCTACGAATGGGGTTTCTTTTCTTGGTTAAGAAAGGTGGCCGTTTCCTGACATATGCTGGTTTTGTCTGCTTTTCTTATGTTCCTTCCATATGAATGAAGCAAGATCTCTGAATATTAGAGACATTCTTCAAGTTTGAGATAACAGTGTTGCCATACGGACAGGGCTTGCAGGCCTTAGAAGAATCCAGGTGAAAGGGTGGA
>NW_007731526.1:24202-90421 GCF_000696425.1 Galeopterus variegatus
ATGGGGTTTCTTTTCTTGGTTAAGAAAGGTGGCCGTTTCCTGACATATGCTGGTTTTGTCTACTTTTCTTATGTTCCTTCCATATGAATGAAGCAAGATCTCTGAATATTAGAGACATTCTTCAAGTTTGAGAAAACAGTGTTGCCATACGGACAGGGCTTGCAGGCCTTAGAAGAATCCAGGTGAAAGGGTGGACTATAAACCTAGTAACATAAACAGGACATAATCATTACCTGATCATCAAAGCAAAGACTGGGTCATTTCAGATAATTATTTTCTTTCTCATAATATCAGCTTCCTAGTATTTATTACAGCATATATTCCAAAAACTAACAGAGAAATGAACTGAAGATTGCCTTCATATTTAGTGGATTTGATGAGGTAATTTCTTGCCCAAATGAAAGATTATATAAATTTATATTTTAGGGAACACAGGATTTTGTGTTTGACTCAACAAATACTAATTGCATAATGAACACATATGTATTCATTAGTTAAAATTTCAACACACTGCAATTGAAAGTTACTTTGTAATTATTATTCTGCTAAAGAATGACTAAGTGATATATAAAGTATATAAGCCTGAGTAGGGACAAACCTACTTATTGTTGTATTTGAACTTAAAAATGTTGAAATCTCACACTTAAATTCTTATGAGAAAAAGGCACAATAATTTTTTAAAAACATTCATGCAAATATGTAATTTATGTCTCCATAAATAGCCCCTCCCCTGACATTGGCATTAAAACATATATTTGGTTGATAACTTTCATTTAGTGCTATTCCAAATCTGAAGGAAATGAAATGCACCATCTTCACTCTGCTCCTCCTCATATTACTCTGGCTTTTATCCAAACTTAAATTTCCCGTGTATACTCTTATAATCCACATCATCTCAAAATTCACTTTAGTGTTCCTATTGATCTTGATTTCAGATGTGAGCTCTTAAGGATTTTGTTTCTAGCATGTTTGAAAATATATATTTTAAAGCATTAACTTCCTTTCTTTGACTTTTTAATATCTACATGTTGTGATATGTTTAAAAAATCAAAAGTGATATTCAAGCATGTTCTCTGGGAATATTTGGGTTTTTTAAAAAAGGAAGCTATGCAATCTCACCCATTTAATAGTTGTTCTGCTGAGAAGCAAGGAAGAGGGAACAAATACATAATAAAGTTAAGTGTGTTGCTTAAATTCGTTCTGTAAGAGCTATACTTTCTGGTACAAATAAAGAGTTATTTAACACTAAACTCACATACTTTCCAAGGTACACCATTCAAAACTTCACCGTCTGTATGGATCCTCAGCAGCCAACTGGATTGGCCACACAACCCCCTTTTTGTAAAGAACACAGCAATGTTCCACGGGGGAAATGTTGTTTGAGTGCAATCATTTGTTAAAAGTTGAAGTCTTCATTCCATTCCCTGTGAGGATTTGAATGAGCCAAGAAGAGAGACCAAGATGCAGCCAATACCTGGTGGTCTCAGAAAGAGCCTGGATATATCTAGGCAAGAAGAGCATACATTCCTGCAGCTTCTGTAGTGATAGTGAAGAACATGTGTCATAGAGCCAGGTTGCCACATATTCAAATGTTATGTCATGTCATGTCATGTCATGTCATGTTATGTCATGTTATGTCATGTTATAGTGGAATATGTTATAGTGGAATATGGGTAATATTTAATTTAAGAGGTGCCTTCATTCTTATTAAAGATAAGGCATGGTGTTTATGTGAGGTTCTGATAATTTAAAAAGGGCAATGTGTGTGTTTTCTCTGCCAAAGTCATCTATTCTACTCATCTATTCCTGATAAAGATGAGGCTTGGCCGTGGCTCACAAGGGAACATTCATTAGATGATAAACTTGTGCTAGTTTATACCAAATGATATTCACTGAAACAAAAATTTAACGGTAATAAATTTGATTGGCTTTGTCTTTCCCATCACCCAGTATAACTTTAAGGTCTTCTTTCTCCCAACACTACTCTACATAATCTATGTGGATAATTCTTTCTTTGTAACATCTTTTTAGGCAGAGTCTAAAGTGAGATAGAATCGTAGTACTGAAATGATACCAACATTTGTGAAAGTCTTTAAAAATAATGTAATAAAAAGAATTTTTAAATTGATGTTTAGTAAGTGAAACATCATGATAAAAATGAAATAAAATTGAATATTTCAGTGTCAGAACAGCAACATTGGTCTTTTTTTCTGTTTTTTTGTTTGTTGGTTTGACAGCTAACTCCAGCTAAGTCTTCAAGTTTTTCAAATTTCAATTTATATGTTACTTCCTTTAGGAAGCCTTCCTTGGCCAGCTAAACCAAAATTAAATCTATTATAGTCCCTTACATCAAACTGGATTTTTTCATCAAAAATTGTAATTATTTATTTATTTTGGGCATTGTGTTCTGATGGACTGTTGATAAGGGGAGAGACTGTTTTTTGATTCTTCCTAAACCTGGCACTTAACCACGTAGTACATAGAAGGTGCTCATATACAAGGGTACTTAGAAATGTTCATGGAAGGATTCATATTATCTTTTACTTCTATTTTTCCACAAAGTTTTTGAAGCACCTTCACATATATTTCTTGTATAATATGCAAATGAATCAACAAACAAATGAACAGTTGAATGAAATGAGAGTAAGTAGATATAAATTTTATAAAATTATACAAAAAAAGATCATTGGTATATTAAGTGAAATTTTGGGTAATATTTGTATTTTCATTAATTTCAAAATTGATACAGGTTCATTGAAGGCAATTTGGTAAGTCTAGAAAACTATAAAGGAAAATCAACTCAGTATTTTATCACTCAGAGGTAACCACAATTAAAATATGGTCAAACTTTGAGTATTTTTTTTCCCTCTTCTTATGGGTTTCTCTTTAACAGTATTAAGAAAAGTTATGTGTGTATTTGTGTACATAGCTCTGTGCATGTGTTTATATGTGTGTCTATATGTATATGTATGTGTGTATGAGTATATATATATGTATATATATATATATATATACACACACACACACATAGAGAGAGAGAGAGAGAGAGAGAGAGAGAGAGAGAGAGAGAAATACGTAGATATGCATGTGTGTGGGTATGTAAGATCTTCCTGAGTAACTTTATTACTACCTCTTTCAGAATGGAGAGACCAATTTCCTTTTGGTAGATAATCAATATTTTAAATCTCTCTCCTCAAATATATGTCCTTGAAATTTCTCCTGAAAACCTCCAAAATTTGCTCTTCTAATTTTCACTGAAGATGATAAAAAATACAAGAGTATCCCAGTGTCCATGGAGGACTGGTTGCAGAAACCCCCAGAACAACAAAATCCTCAGACACTCAAGTTCCGTATGTAAAATGGCATCGAATTTGCATGTAACCAATGCACCTACTCCCATATACTTTAAATCATCTCTAGGTTACTTAACCAAATACAACGTAAATTCTACATAGAGAGTTGCTATATTGTACTTTAAAAATTTGTATTATTTTTATTGTAGTATTGTTATTTTGTTTTCCCTGAATATTTTCAACCCAAGGTTGATTGAATCTGAAGATGCAGAACGGTAGATATGGAAGGCTGACTGTAGCTGTCTTGTTTATTCAGGAGATTAACTCAACTTGATCATATATATCAGATATCATAACATATGTATTAACATATATTATATTTACAGATCTATAGTTATAAATTATAAATTATTTATGTTCTCTTTCTATACACACACACACACACACACACATATTTGAAGGGGGTGACATTTCACTTCTGAGACTGTGATCCTATTATCTTCACAATGCTTGGACCAAGACTTATTGGGACACAAGTGTTTTTCTTCTTTGAAAAGTCTTGAAATGGTCAAATACTCAAAGGGTTTAGCATTGAAGAGGAGAAGTCTGAGGCTGACTTGATATGTGTTTCTTTGTGGGCAGCCTATTTTCTCTTTTCTGGAGCCTCATGATGGATTGTGTTTATCCTGTTTAATTTAAAAAACAAATCATCTTTATGATGAGCATTTGCAATTACTTATTCATGAGCATGTCTTCTTCTACTCATGGAAAACATCTATTATTCAGTTAGTCTAATTTCCTCCTCAGGAGCAATCACGATCTTTTGTTCAGCTATTTTTTCTCTGACCTCCACATTTTCATATCATCGTGTTCATCTCTTTGTCCTTTCCTTTATATTCCGTGGGCTTCTCAAGTTTGTATTTAGTGGCACTGATCTGGTTTTCTGAACTGTAAATGCCTTTCTTTATTGCCTCTAGTATAGATTTTAATTTTGCTACTCTTTAATTTCCTTGAATCCCTACTTATCATATCCACCTTTCTTTTTACCCATTCCATTGTCTTTTTAATTTAGTGTCATCTCACTCTTTAGCTTTTGGCTTCTATTTTATAGGGCCAATGCCTTTTGATACTCGAGGATGCCAAAACATTTTCTAAAATCTTGTTTTCGTTCCTATAGTAAATCATTGTTCACTCAGCTAAATAGTAGGAAGGACATTTCCTTTATAGTTTCTGTAGTATATTCTCACAGACCCTGTTTTTTTCTTTTTCTTTTTTTCATGCTCGCTCATTCTTGAATGTAGAAAAATCTTTCCAGATATTTTGCCAGCAAATGTGTAGTGAATTGTGTTTGACTTCATTTTTTTTGCCAACTTACATGCTGCTTGAATCCTTTTCCTGGCTCCGTAGTTGAATGGCAACACTTAATCCAGCTCCTAGGCTGTAACAGACTTTCATATGGTGTTAGGGGGTAGGTCTATGGTGAGAATATCTTCTACTCCCTTTCTAGCTGACTGATACTCTGATAAGATGATTCAAAAACCATAAAAGCAGAACTGTCAGTCTTAGAAAATGCTTCTTATCTAGTGAGAGGCACAATATACCAATTTTTAAAAAATCATTTTCAGATATTACATCATTTGCTTGCTGGACACATTAAGATTCACACCTAATTAAAATTTGCACTGTTTGGTACTTTGATTTATGAGTTCCTGTTAAAACATGTTATAACAAATATTATCAATAGTAGAATGTGAAGAGTATGTGTTGGGAAAATAGAATAATTTAATCAGGCCCCCTCACCTGGGGGCAGATTGAGGGTGGTGCAGCATTCTTTGTAAACAAGTTGTGTGTGGGTGGAGTTAGTGTGCCTTCAGGGTGCCACCACCTTGGCTGGAGTTTACTGCCTTGGGTGGCCGCGACTTGAGTGGCCATGCCTTTCCAACCTGTGGCTTCCAAGGACCTGTTTGCCAGTTACCTAGCTCATAGACCCATGTGTAAGGGGTCTGGGGATCCAGCCTGGCATATGAAGGGTTTGTGACCTAGTCTGTGAATGGGTTTGAGGGGTCTGTGAGCTCCAGACCTAGCTCTAGCTCAACAGTATGGCAGAAATAGAAAAAATAAGGCAAAATAAGGCTTATGTATAAAGTTATGGTTAGAAGGAGTAACAACAACTGCTATGGGTATGATCTGAAGGTTGTTAAAAATGACCCTTGTTTCAAAATATATTCTACCTATTGTAGTAATTCTAATATTTGCAGGTTATTTAGTTTTTTAAAAACGATTTTTATTTTTCTAAGAGTTCTGGTCTGACCTCCTAGTCTCACATCAATTTTTCTTCCTTACCAGAGGTTTTTTTCTCTTCTTCTTCTTCTTTTTTTATGTATGCCATTTAATTATATTTCCATGTCTCATGTTTTCTACTAGATCTCAAGTTAAATATAATAAAATGAAGCTACTGGTACTGGGAAAACAGTGAACATTTAATGACAGTCTACTGAATCTGCACATCTTTCAGGAGAGATGCCATGTCATATACGTTTGTATTGTGCTAGTCCTTGATCCAGTCCCCTGGCCCTAGAACTTGCTTAAGAAGTATAGTTTAGCAAATACCTTGGGAAAGTATAAAAACTCAGGCAGTTGCTAGAAGTGCACTATAAAGTTGAATGTTAGGAACTAGGAATCAGAATCAAGAGTTTTAGGTCTAAAGATTTTAGACTCAACTTTCCTTATAGACCAGGTAGACCCAGCCTACAAGTTCTGACTAGACTGAAGTCTAAACCTGAACACATGAATGGAGTCTATGGCTAAGTAATAACTTAGCTATGTATAATGTTAAAGAAAAATGAAAGGCAGTACACTGGATGCTTCAAATACATTATCTCCTTTAATAAAACTGAAAGCCAAAGAAAGTAAAAAGTCCAAGCTTCTCTAAAAAATGTGTCAAAAACTTTTCAATAGTTTTAAAATTTTTTTTGTATTTTTTTTTTTGTGGGAAACAAATTATTAGTGTTTAAAACACAGGTAAAGATTTTAAGGCTCCTTTGTGTATTTTTTCCAAATCTTAACTTAAAATCTTGTCCCATTGATCAAGAGAAAGATTGATCCACTGGCTTATGTTGCAAGTGATAGCCAGTGGAGCAGAAAGAGTCAAACAAAAATAGAATTTCAAAAGAATTCCCAAGAGAAGAGTAGGCTTATTTCTCACCCTATAAGTTGTTGTTTCGAGGGGAGAGAGAGAGAGAGAAAGAGAGAGAAAAGGAATGTAGAGGAAGGATGAGGTTAAAGTCTCACCTTGCAGTCTACCTGTTAACACCTCATTGATACATCATTAAGATGAGTCAGTGGAGGTTTGGGGTTCCAGATTTTATTTATTTCCTTTTAAATTCAAACATCTTTCCAAGAGCTCCTGGACTTTGTATTATAATCTCCAGATACCTGGCAACAATTTCCAGCTACCATAACCTGTTTCACAATTTTCTTTTTCTTGGCAGTAGGTTATGGGGAAAATGTTAGAAGGGGAAAAATTACTATGGAGGTGAGCTTGAATATGTCAAGAGATGAAATAGAAAAAGTTAAGCAACATAATGATTAAAATATCTACTCTTGAAGAATGTATTTTCAAAATGAGGCAGATACTATACTTTTTGTTTCTATATTATTATTAACATATCTTTTATTTTATGTAGTATGAAACTGTAAATGGAAATATGTTAAACAGTTCCTGTTATGTAATAGCAATTCATAAATACTTGATAAATCTGAATTGTACCTTAGTATTTTAAATGTTATTCTTCCTTCCTACCTGGCTTGCTTTCTTTTCCACCTTCCTTCATGTCTTTCCTTTGACTTTATTTAAAGATATTTGTTCATATTGGACTTTGTGCAAATGAAAAAGAGAAGGACTTTGGGCAAAATGCCATGTAGAAAAATATAAAGCTGAGTAAAATAAATGGCTATATTAGGGGCACTTGTTGCTAGGAAGTTAAGGCATAAATAATAAAAGGTAGAATATTAAAGAAATAAGACCACAAAAACTTCAGGAATCCAAAGATATCCACCAATTTGGTTGATCAAGGAAGACTTTATAATGGAAATATCTGACCTAGCTCTTGAACCTATTAATTTATTCATATATTTTATTCATTCATTCATTAAAAAATACTTTTGAGGACCTACTTTATTCGAAGAATGTTTACAGACACTGGGAGTTCAGAGGTAAACAATGGAAGTATAGTCTGTGTGCTTTCATAGATCTTACCATCTAGTGAAGAAAATGTACAATTAACAAAATTATAAACAATTATGTAATTGTGATAACTGGTCTGAAGGAGACCTAGAAGATGCTAAGAGAATATATGACAGGAGACAATGTAGAGATCTCAGAGAATGCTTTGTCAAGAAAGTGACATTTTAACTGAGCCTTGAAGAATGAAAAGGAATTAGCTAGATGAGGGTGGAGTTACAGGGGGGCTGGAAGAACTGTTGGCATAGACAGAAGAGCATGTATGAAGATCCCCAGGCTGGTAGGATTTTGACCCTTATGCAGGATGGAAGGAAGGCCTTTGCAGGAGAAATAGAGATCAAGAGAGGGACGGGTATGAAAAGAAGCTGGAAAGATGGGGAGGGGTCCATCTATGCTGGCCTCGAGGAATTGTAGTCCTATCAGCAAAGTCACTGAAGGAATTAAGGAAAAGTACCTACTAATGTATGGCAAATGAAATAGAGTGAAAGTCAGGTAGCCACTTAGAAGGCTATCTCAGGAGTCCAGATTAGATAATAGTACCTTGGACTGTGTGTGGTTTTGGCAGTGGAGATAAGAAGTGAGTTATTCAAGGTCTGTTTTGGAGGGAAAACAGACACTGCTGTGGTTCATTGATGAGGGAGTGTCAAGAGGACACTAGGGTTTCTTGTATGCGTAATGGCCAATTTTGATATCTTCTGTCATGAATTCAAAATCAGAGACATTCTCACATTATAAAAACCTTGAGATATCCAACTAGCTATTTTGGGTGGACAATCGAATAGATAAGTGTGCACGTATGCTGCTCAGAAGAGGTCACGGACGAGGATGAAAATGTGAGAGTCGGAGCATAGGGATGGGTTTCGAAGCCATTTGAGTCTTAACGATTGGCATTACTTGGACCGGTAAAACGATATTTTCCTTAGACAATTTTTACTACATGGTTGAAAATGCATATGCCATTCTTCTGCATGATCTGCAAGGAAAAATATGTTCCCATCAAGTGACATTTCTCTAACATAATAATGTAAGTCAAAGGGAGAATAAAATGTATTTAATTAAACTTGCTTTACAACATAAGTTGCTGGTAACTATTTTTGAAAAGATATATATTTTTTCTACTTTAATTTCTTATCATAGAAGTTCCCCACCCCACCCCCACAAAATGCAAGTTGATGGTCATTTATTGAAAGATATTTTACTGGTTAAATAATTTCTTATGTCAGGCAATTTTGTAAGTAATATATTTTTACTCTAAAAAATAAGGTTAAAGATGGATATCTTTTTAAAACTATCCAGAGTTTTAATTATCATGTAATTTATTGCCTTAAAAAGTTATATTTTATGTACCCCTAATAATTCATTTCATCACATTTTTATAAGCCCCCGTCATAAGGTCTAACTTAAACATGAAATATGCTAACTCCTGATAATTTAAAAGCAGATTTATTTATGAAATATCTATATAATCTCTACTAAAGATATTTCAATGGACATTCATTCTTTAAAAGAAACACTTCAAATGTCCCACAATATTATAAGATCTACAATATCCATATTGTGTACACAGTGGCATAAATTATGAGAGACACAAATAAGCAAAGAAGAAACTCTTTCTGCACGACATTGAAGGAATTGCTAAACAGAATAGGCAAGGAGTTAGAAAATCCTCCAGTTTATTAAAAGGTTGTAGCCCTGATCTAAATTAAAGCTGGAATTACTCATGAAGGATTTAAAGAGCTAGTTTGTTCTGTGGCTTCAATGATAAAACTAAAACCTCTACTGAATTGAATTATTTGCCTAAAAACAATTCGTAATGATTTTAAATGCTGGTGAGATCACATTATTTTTTTTAATCTAAAATTTCTTAAAATGTCACCGTCTTCATCACTTTACAGATTTGCTTATCTAGGGTCTGAGTACTGGTTATGCAGATATACAGGAGTAAATAGCTCTTATGTGGTTCTGAGAATTTGCTGATATACATTATTTCTCTTTTTGTAAAACTTGTTTTTAAAAGAATGACTTTTTTGGAGCAATCATATTATCTTCTAACATGTATCATTACCTTGTATTATTATTCAATCTTGTACTGTGTTTTCTATGTCTTGAAGGAATTGCCTATGACCCTCTGATGCTGAAACACCAGTGCATTTGTGGCAATTCCACCACCCACCCTGAACATGCTGGACGAATACAGAGCATCTGGTCTCGCCTGCAAGAAACTGGGCTGCTAAATAAATGTGAGGTAATCCCGAATTGGCCACACTCTTATTTGCTTAAATAAATCATGTAAAGAGTCCAGTACTCATTTGGGTAGCAGTAGAAAAATGTTAACCATGTAGTATGAATACTGTGATTTATGAGCCATCACAGGCAAGAATCGCACAGAGCCTGCCACCTGACTCTGGGCTGGGCACACAGTAGGTACTCAATAAGTGTTGATGGACTGGGCAGCTATCCGATGTGTGTGTTCTATTATTGCAGCCCTATTATGTACACATGGTAGCATTCTTGTTTGCATATAGGCATTGTTTACTGAGTAAATCTGAGAAACTCTGCAAAGTGTAAAGTGCCAAGTAATTGTTGCTTTTTGCTATAAGCTATACTTTGAACTCAGATTCCAATTTTGCCACATGGAAATGAATAGATTTAAAAGATTAACTGTCCTTTTACCAAGAAAAGTCACTTCTTTTTACTAAAGAGGCTGATATTTTTATAATTTTATTGTAGGTGTTTGAATACTTTCATTGTGTCAGTATTTCTTAGACTCATTTCTGTAGATTCCTGTTTAGTCCCATTTACATTTAGGAAACTCTATTATTTTAGGCTTTAAAAGGTTAAAAACAAAAGTGATACCAATTTAGGAGGGCTCCCATTGTCAAATTTGCAAAATATGTAACAATCAGCAGCTGTTTGAGTTACCTAAAACCCAGTAACATTCCGCATTTGAGTATAAAACAATTTCAAAAGAAAAATATCCACCATGCCCATGTATTTTCTCCACGTTATTTTAATATTTATTGATTAAAAGTATTTTTTTTTACCAGGTCTATACAGTGTTCTAGACGTGTTCCAGGCACTGGAATTACACAATGTCGCAAGACAGATATTGTTCCTGTTCTCAGAGACTGACATTTTAACATGCTGCTATTTGATTCTATTGTCCTTCTGTGCAGATCAGTGAGGGAAATCCAACATAGTTCTCACCTGCCCAGATAATCCAGATAATTACCCAAAATATAGATAATATTTTGACTATAGTTATGTCATGAGAAAACTGATACACTGGGACCATATTAAATTCACTCTACTTCAATAAAATGCAAAGCAATTTTTTGTGAGTACTTTTCAGGGTCATATACAAATAGCATATGACTACTTGCATATATAAATTCTAAGGTCAGGCTTTTATAAATGCTGATTATATAATTATTTATATCGTTGGAATCAATTTACAACATATCTTTGAAAACTCTCTATAATATATTGCTTTTAGCAACCCCAAAAGTAGTCAACAGAATTTTTATTCAAATTTAATTTAGCTTAAAGTGAACTTGTAAAATATTTTGGTTGAAATAGAAAGGCCAAAGCAGGCAGGATGCTACTAAAGATCAAGTACACTTGCCTATATTTGAGAGCGTGAGTTACATCAGTCTGATCCTTCTCTACAAAGTAGTAAGAATAATCGACTTTTGAAGATGTGAAGCCATGCATTCAAAGTGTTCATTTGTAAGGATAAATAATTTTCTTTATGGATGTTTTTCTTTAAAAGGTGACTAATACATTTCATTTTATAAGAGAACAATTTTTTTTCCCTTTGGTTTTTGTTTGTTTTTATGTCCAATCATTGATAATGTCTAATGGATCATTCTGCAGTTGAGATTGTGAATGAATACACTGGAGCACTGTATACAGATTTAGTCTTACAAGTTTTATTATATGTTTAGGATGGAGTTATCAAACATTTTTCATATTTAAAGCTCTGCTTTTGATTAAATGTATCCTTTGCCTAGAAATGCTAAAGTGAAGGAAAATGAGTTAGATTTATTTCTCTGGTCCTTTCCTGAGTGAAAGTGTGTTACTCATCTTTTGCTAGTGGCATCTATATTATATGGGAAAAAAAGCTTTCATACTCTTTGGTTAATTTTAAAGTTATCTTTTAGGATTTGATGTTTTTGAGAATGCAATTTGGTGGCCAAACCATTTTCTTTTCTATACAATTCCATATGGAATACATAAAGTAGACCAGCAAGGAGACTTTTTTTTGTTGTAGACTGATCTTAATGGACCAAATACATTTAATCATGTGAACCTTCCTGTCTCACCTTTGCATCTGCTATAGAAGTTTTCCTGCTTGGCGATTTTTCTGTGCATTTGCCAGCTGAGGCATTGCTGCTCACATTTTTCCACATTTTGGTCTTTGTTATATCCTGCAGCAACTGGCCTGGTCCCAACCACTCTGATCACTGCCTTCAAATGCATTGTTAGATAGTGGTTTTCCTAAAATCTGTTACCCAAAGGAGAACTGATTATGAAAGGAGCAGAGTGTAGAAATGAATGCAAGTAATATGGTTCACACTGATCTTAAAATTTGAAAGTCCACTATCATCCCTTTCTGGTCAATCTTCTGTTTCAATTCCTCATACATCACATTATTTTAGTCCTGTATTATCTGAAATCATACAGTTCAATTTATATAGCACTAACTGATGTGATAGCAAACACAGGATAAAAGGTCAGAAGCAATGTGGGATTGGTGAGAATGAGTGAGGCTAGCCCCAGCTCAGTCAGATAAACACGAGTCACCCTGGAAACAACCACAAAATTAACAAGTAGTACACTTGAGAGCTCAGATCAGTAGATTTGCTCTTAATAAAGACCAAGCACAAATGTCTTATCCAAAACTTCACAATAATGCAGACAGAACTGACTTTTCCTAACACAGTCTGGTAGCAGTTCACCAGGTGTTTCCTTTCTTAAGTGAAGAAATTGTTGCCCATGTGTATTTATTTGCTCCTACTTTATCAAAGCTTCTATATTATAAAAGTTCTTACATTTTCAAAGAAATTGTTCCCCATATGAATTTATTTGCTCTGACTTTATGAGATGCTATCATAAACCAAAATATAAAATTAGATTTCTAAAATCGCTAAAAAGCAACTCACTTTAAGATACTGTGTAATTTAATGTCCTGCTGCCCATGTGTGAATGATTTTAGGAATATTCAAAAAAGAATTTTAGAAATCATTAGCTAAACAAATGTTATCTTCTTCTAGGGGCTTTTAGTTATAGAACATAGACAAAACATAGAACCAAAAGGGTAAGAGTGTTTTTATGGCTTATTTTCTCTTCTTGGTTGTTTTTACCAGAAGAGTAGGGGAGAAAATAAAAAGGGAACATACAGAGATTATTCCAAACCAGTTTAGCCCACTAAGAAATAGTAGAATCTATATTGTTACCTGGTACTCTCCCCAGCACATTCCTTTACTAAACACAATGGAAACAATTGATACATGTTCTTTGTGGATTTCTTTTAAAATTTTTGATTTAACAAGTTAATTCTATATACAAATTTATTAACATACTTTAAATACTATTGCAAAGATGCTAATCTTTCTTTTTCTTTAACTCCCCCTTCCACTCCAGCTTCTGGTAACCACCATTCTATTGACTTATATGCGATCAACTGTAAACTTTCTATCTCATGCCAAATTATGTTTAAAATTTCAGTTCTGTGAAACAAAACAAATAAAAACAGCAGAAACTTATGCAACAAATATTTTAGCAATTTACCAAACCCCATCAGTTGTTTAAGAATCAGAAGTTCATACCAGATGAGGCAAGTGATTTATGGAGCTACTGCTCTGTGCACATAGTGCATTTGAGCTAGTTGAAAGGGTGAGAAGCTTCCTACCTTAAAAAGCTTCTGAACCTTCTAACAGAATAAAGGCTGATGACAGCATCTGCTCACTGGAGTTCACTTATTCACTCCAAGACAGAATGTTGGGTCTCAACTCAGGTGTCAGTGACTTCTTCACCAAGTCATACAAAAGACTTAAATAATCAAGACCATTTTTTCTAAATTGGCTAGAAGGGGCTACCAGGAAGTTAAGCTACAGTTCCCTTGCCTGGTTATATCTAAAGCATGCAAACATGAGGAGTTACATACAATCTTTGCAGGCTGAGACTCCAAGAATTTGAGTACCGGGCCTGGTGTCTAAGTTTTAACTCTCTCCTAAGCAGTACAGATAATTTCCTTTCTTGGTTGTGGGAAACAGGAACTCAACTCACTTGTCTCAAAAGAGAGAGGATTTATTAGATTTCACAGGAAAGGGTATAATAAAATAGGAAAAAAATGCTTACAAGCTGGGTCAATGCATTGTTTCCCAGTACCCAGATAGTAACCTACCTTTTTTGGACAATATTTTTCTGCCATATCTATCTAGCCACCCTTGGTTAGAAATCGACCTGTGCTTTCAAAAAAGGAAATCTCAAATGTTAGCATATATCCAAATCATCTAGGGAGCTGTAAAAACATAGGTTGCTGAGCTCCAACCCCAGAGTTTCTGATTCAGTAGGTCTGGAGTGGGTTCCAAGAATTTGTATTGCTAACATGTTGTCTGGGTGAACCTGATATTGCTGGTCTGGGCACCACACCTTGAGAACAATGATATATCCATTCAATGGTATTTATCAAGAATTTGAGTTTTCCAGGTGCCATTGTTAGGAGCAGGAAATATTCAGATATATCCCCTGTTTTCAAGGTTACCATCTAGTGAGATCAGTAGATATTAATCAAATGATCATACAAATCAGTATATAATCACAACTCCAAAGGGGTTTTGAGTCCAGTTTTATATTTTTGTGATTTTTGAAGACTGTTGTTGATTGGGCTTGGGGAAGAAATAAACATGAGAATGACTGTGGTCAGCCATCCCCTTAGTCTTGACAGCATCAGAGGAGCCCTGCGAGCAAAAGACAGAGGCAGTGATGTTATATATCAGAGAGCGAAGGGCAAAATACTTCTGTCTTTATTCAGGTTGCTTTGTGCATTGGGGTTAGTATTTCACTGGGACAAAAAGATAAGGATTCTCAATTCTGCTGGCATCCAGAGAAGAGTCAGCCCTCCTAAACCAACAGAGCAGTCAATTTGCAATTAGTGAAATAACAATGAAATGATAGAGAAGATGGCAATTTGAAAAACATGAAAAGGATTCCTTCATTTCAAAACAGTAAAATGTTCCACAAATTAAACTTTTGTATTGTATCAATTCGTTTAGCAATGTAGCACACAAATCAAAACGGATTCCTTTAAAGGCATTGTTCAACATTAGATTTGACCATAGTTCTGTCATTAATTATCCGTGTACTTTTGTCGAATGATTTAACCTGGCCCGTCTTTGGTTTTCCCATGTGTAGGTGAAGATGTTAGGCAGGATATTTGCTAGGACCTCTTCCAGCTCTTTGTGCATTTGGAACATAACACTCTCTTTGGTTAAGAGTAGACTAAATTTTTAGGATGTTTTAATAAACACATAGCTCTTAGTTTGTAAGCTATAGTGTAAATTGGCTCTGCTTACTAGTACTGATTAGCAGCCAGAGAAAACATTAGGCCTCATTATATTAGATTACAGTGGTTACATGGGTTAACTTCTTTTGGCATGACATGGCACTGTTTTTAAAAAGTTGAGGCGGTTAGTAGTCCTTCATGCCAATACCATTTAATTTTTTCCCCTATTGAATCATTCATACCTATTTTAGTGTTTCTGTTGGGAGGAAAGAGCAAAACCAGCAGCTTTCTTGTCACCATGAGAAATGGATCTAGAGGGGTCATTTGGTGCCCTGTTCAGAAACAAGCTGTTTGATTAGGTAGCAGGTTTTGAAAGTGGGTGCTCCTGAAGAAAAGAATGCACTCTTCTGTGCTCAAAAAAAAAATCATAGAGATTGACCCATCATCTGTTAGAAATGCACTTGCCGTTGTTTTTCCAGAAGTGCTCATGATTCCCAGCCCCACCAAGCCACCCACAGACATTTGCTTGCTCTCACATTTGTTTTGAGAATAATAACATTTTTAAATGCTTTTGTTGGATTACACGTTATGTGGAATTTGCATTGCCTCTTTGTGACTAATATTGAATAACTTTGTTTCACTTAATTCATAAGTAAAAACCATAAGCAACATGCTGCGCTAAAATGTTTAACTCTTTTATTCAAGTGCCAACATAAAGTAATTACAAAACAATTCTGGGACACAAAACCAAGCTACTGTTGCCTCTTCTGGGACTTCTCAGAAGTTCCAATGAGAAAAGTGGAGAGCAAGTTTAGTGTAAAATCTTAAGATGTCAAGGAGCTCGGGTGTAGGGTCTCTATCGTGTTTTCATGCACACACAGGTGACTTAAAAATACCTTTTTAAAAATCTGAATGAAGAAGTATATTACTCTATGAAGAAATGCTTTGGAATGTATAAGTTTTCTGACTTCAAGACCACAAAGCACTGAATGCTGCAAGTTAATGAAAATTCAATTAAATATTTGTTTTATAGAGTAGTCTAACTAGATGGCAGCACATAACAGCTAACTGTTTTGTTTAGTTTGCAAAAAAGAAAAAAAATATATGTGTTTGTGTCTTAGGATCTAACCACAAAGCAGTAAGAAACTGAAACAGGGAGTCCTGTGAATTGTCTGTGAAGGATATGACAGTCTTGGAAAGCCATACAAGTGATCTAGGTATGATCAGTAAAGCAGAGTACACGTCTTTATTCTGAGATATGAGTATTTGTATATCACAGAAGAGTGGGCCCAGGCAGATAAATACATCCAAAGTAATTGGGCAGCTTATAACCAGAATTAAGATAATTTGGCATTTTTAAAAAATTTAGCTAAAAAGGAAGAGTTAATGTGGAAAACAACTAACGAAAGAAATGAGAGGCTGCCCTTCTGAGTCCATTTGGAAGGTGATATAGGATTTTTGAAACAGCAGCATTAAAGTTTATTCATAAAAATGAATAGCTATATATTTTTCAGTCATTTGAAAATTTTCGTGTTGAAATAACACAAAATATTTATTGAAAGAAAATTTGTTTCATACATGATTAGTATAAAGAAAGCAATGATTTAAACCAAACAATTAAAATGTTTACTTACTATTAAAAAAAATTACAATGTAGGAGATTCAGTTGTATGAAGAATTGTGAAAATTGAGAAGTTAAACTAAGGGATAATATTTTTTTTCTTGATTTTCGATGAGCATAATGAGTTGAAATAGGTAGAAATAAAACTTTTAAAAAAATGTATGTATGCTTCTTACTACCCCAGATTTTTTTATTATTGAATAGGATTCTGAAGTACTTAAGAAATTGCTCTATGCCCTGAAATATTTTAAAATAATAGTAATGACTGAATCAAGCAGTATTAAGACAAGTGGAAGGCACTTGACATCTTGAAGACAAAACAGACCTTTTTTACTCCCCCATATTCTGTTTATCAACCATATATTTTAATTATTTCATGGCCCCAAGTGTTGGTCAGTACAGTGTCAGTATCTTGAATTCACTTATGAGCAGGAAGAATGGACAGCTTCCTCTAACATGTGGTTTTTGACTCCAGGAAGCCCATTAGAATCCACTGGGTGCTTCTAAGTATTCAGGTGCCCAGGCAATACCCAGACAAAGGTAATCAGAAGTTCTGGAGATAGGACCTAGAACCCGTGCAACAGTCCCTCTTAAACTTCCCCAGCTGATTCCAAGGTACAGCCCACGTCAAGACTCATTGCAAAAGAAACTCACCTTCTTAACATAGCTTAACAAGGCAGAGACAAACAGGCAAATGGATCAAATATCTGGAGGCAGTAGAGTAACAGAAGTATGCATTTACCTAAGAAACAAAGGTGGCATTAACTCAGAAGTGCCATACATACACAAAACTTTTTTAACTGGGAAAAGTGTTTATTATTTTGAAATTGTCACAGGATAGGAGTATATGAGCTCTGAAAAAATGCTCTCACTTTTAAATTATGACTAAGCTTATAAGAAACAGGCTTTGAGGAGTAGCTGGATTCCTTTTGAAAATCCTCATAGCCAGATCTCCTCTCTTGCCTCAACCATAGTAATTTATCATTGCAATTATTTGCCTGAGGCAAATCCATAAATGAAAGTAAAGCATATTTTGTTGAATTCTTATTGTGCATAAGGTTATTTCACACAGGATCTTACCATTTTAGGGTTCAAAGGGAGCTTCAGAATAATTTAGTCAAATCTTCTTATGTTTATAGATGAAGAAACAAAGGCCTGTAGAAATGTCTCATAGCTGGATGGAGGCACATTATGGACATATGAGAGTCAGGATTAGAATTCTGGGCTCCCATCTTGCAATTTTCTTTCTTCCTATGTGACCAACAGAAGGGATCAAAAACCTGCTAGGCTACCTGCCTGGTTAATAGCCGCCTTCTTTTCTTCACTCCCCCTTCTTTACGAGAAATGCTCTTTGGAGAACAGGTTATTATATGATGAGAGCTATACAGAAGGAGATTATGCAGTTGGGAGGGGGGAGTTTAAAAATCATCTTTTATGTACCATTTAAAGAAGCAATTCATTGTAGCATTGAAAACTCTAGTAAGTATGCTTGAGCCTGAGCAACAAAACCAGATTTCTGTTTGTTTTTGAGAGAAATGTGTATCAAGAATAATTAATATACTATTAACTGACTCTTTAAATATTAAGTGTGTATTTGTGACAGAGTTTAACTTTGACACAAATAAGTCATTTATGATTATTATTTTTTAACTCTGAAAGTCTGCGGCTCTATGGATTTTCAGAGAAAAAAATAAAAACACATCCCTATATTTAGGGACAAAGGAAGAAATATTTTCAGAAAATTAGATATTTCAGTGGAAATTCTTGCCTAATATGTCACCACTTTGAAAATGATTAAAGAAAATGGAGTCTCCCCCAGTGGAGGCAGGTACTTTGACTTGTCAAATTTAAGTTGGACATTTTCTTGTAGTTTGGAACTGCCACAAAATGAGCCCTTTCATGTCCTCAATAATACCAAACCAATGCAATCCATCTGTTCTGCTAAATTATTTCTAGTTCCCTAACCAAAGGCACTGCTTTTTTCATGCATTTTATCATGATTTTATGCCCTTTATTATATTTTACAAAAGGTTCTGATTCCTCCAGGGCCAATGAGAACTGATTAGGACACTGGCCTCAATCCAGGCTTTGAACACAGGAGGGGAAGGAATAGAACTGTTTCCTTTTTTCCCCTGCTCCTTGGCAGAAAAAAATAGGAATCTATACCGTGTGTGTGCTCTGTGTGTGGGTGGGTGTGGGTAGACTGCATTTTATCCTGTCATAGTAAGACTTTGTAGATCATGTTGAGAACATTCCTTCCATAATCGGGTTGTATTAACGGGCTTTATTTCAGAAATACTATTTCTTTAGGAAAGAACCATGGTGTGTTGCGAGACTCAATGATATGGTCATTTTAAATGACTTTAATCAAACTTCCAACCTGAATGTAGACTATTCGGGGCTCTGAACAAAATACGATCATATATCTAAGCACATAGTAGGCACTCAGTGAGCATTAGTTCCTTTTCTACTCTCAGGGAAGAAACTGAGTGCAAGTCACAGAGAATGATAAAGTAATAGTGAACATAATTCTGCATCACAGAGTTTCTTTACTAAGAAGATAGAAGAAAAGCTATATGCTTTAATTCCTAGGCCTATATTGGTAAGATATTTAAGACTAATATTTGGATCTCAAGTGGGAAATTCTTGGACGAACTTCATCCTTATATGCACTGAGTACCTCGATATGCTTAGAAATCTTTTTGGTCAGAATATCATAGACAATTTTACATAGACATCCTGCAGACCAAGCATCTGTGAGAACGGAAATCAGTATCTCCCTAAATTAAGATTTTTGGAGCACTTTATCCTATTTTGTGACTCATTATGCTATTGACCTTTGACTCAAGGGAGCATCTTTAGAGAGAAATGAAGGAATAAAGGGTACACAGGAAATAGAAAAGATGGGAATGGATTAGATGAGAATATCTATATTTAAGAATAAACAAATAAAATACTAACTTACTGATGATAGTACTGGAAAATGGGAACTGTTGGAGATTTCAATATGAGAGGAAAAGTTGAATGTGACAAATTTAAGGCATCTAGTAAAAGTAAGGTACAAAGGAACTATTCTAGGGGATCATATGTGTTAAGAAATTACAAAAGCTGTTGCTGTTTCAGAATGGTTAGTTCAGTCATCCGCCAAGTTCCTAGAGCAGTGCCTCTGTGAGATGCAAATCTCATACCACGCTTTCTCCAGATACTTTCTACAGGAGGAAACATTTTTTTGTACTGAGTTAGTCTTCACTGTTGACTTTCTGTAGAAAAATGTGCGCTATGTTTGTGGAGCCTATTCTGTAGCAGACATAGAAGCAAAAGGCGATTGTCAAGAATGAGTACTTCCTTATATTTAGTGCAATTATTTTTAAAGAAATATTTATTATAATAATAAATAGAGCCAGTGTGAAATACTTGCTGAAAGTCAAAAAGAAGGAAAAAAAGAGAAAACAAAGCGAAAACTGATGAGTTTAGTATATTTTGATGGTGAAGGAGAGGGATTAGGATATAAACTAGAAGGGAATACTCTTAGAATGAGTAAATGGTAGCTAGCTGGACCAGATGCTTTATTCTTACTGTTAGTTGACTTATATTACACAAGAGGATGACTGAGATTCAATAGGTGTCCTCTAATGATTTACCAGCACTTCAGCTACTGTCAATTACAGTGAATCTTGTTAGCAGATTATTGTCCAAATGTGTGATTGAGCATTGAGCTGGAATGCTGGTGGGATTGTGGGAGAATAAGAAAAAGAGTTGAGCCAAGTACAGAGTGTATGATGTGCGAATATATATATGACGAGTGTATAAAAACATAAAGATCAATTTATTATTAATGGTATTTAATGTTATAACAGAGGCAAACATTCAATGTAGAGCTGAAAAAATCTTTATAGAAAAGGAGAAAGGGATAAAAAATTGATGCAGGTTTAAGATAGTAGTGAAAACATAGATCTGATTTATAACTATAGAACTGCCATTGTTTGAGATATTAGTGTTTCACTGTATCATCACATATGCTGTTAGGGGCTGTGGATTTCATAGGCTCATAGAAATGAGAGCTGCAAGCCCTGTTATTTCATAGTATTCTTTATCCTGCCAGACTAGGACTGGTTGCCATGGCCTGTTTTCCAGTGCTCTGCTCATTCCAGTTTTAGATGACTCAAACCATGGAGTTACCACTATTTATCTTGGGGGATTTTCCACCCGCTGAAATCTCACAGTTAAAATATTTCCCTTTAATATTGGCTTTGAACTTCCTCTTGCTCATTTTATCTCTTTAATTTTCATTCTACGTCTTTGGTTGCTCTGGTCTTCCATAAACTTTTCCAAATTTAATGTTTACCAGTAAGCCACCTGGTTCAAGAAGAGGCTTGTTTATTGATCAGTGTGATGGGTGACCAGAAGGCCATCACTAAATTTGCCTTAGTTTTCAACATTAGAATTCTCACCTTACCTATCTGGAAATAATTTCTCGAAAGCATATTTTTATCTTTCTAGAAACGTAAATTGGTAATTGTACATTCACAATGCTGAATGATAGTGTCAAAAATAGGGATCTTCAATGCTATGTACAGCAAAAAAATTCCAGAAGTATTTGTTTATGTAACACATAAAGGCAGTCTTAAGGAGATTCTGCTTTATATCACTCCCTTCCTGTTACCCCAGTAGTCCCCATCATTCCTCCCGCACTGTGACCTGATCATTTATTTTCAGTGACAAGCACAGCTCTGCCTCCTGCTCCAGTACACCCTGAGGAAGTGTCAGTGTATCGAAGTTTTCCCAGCCTGCCCCCTCAGTGAACCACACATCAGCACTGAAGAGTTTGACAGCAGCCTATCACCTTAAACTAGGGAGGTCGGATATGAAATTGTCCTGGTCCTGAGAGAGCTGGTGTTGTTATCTGATGTTTCCAAGTCAACTGGTGGTTCCGTGGTCAGAAACATGGGAGGACAGCTTTCCCTAACCAGATTCTCACTGTAGTTCTGTACTTAAATATTACCTTACAACTGCCTTGTGGTGGTATATATATTTAAGTGAAATATTAATACTCTGTGTAATTTTAGGAAGCACAGCAATTTCCAAAAGTTAAGGGTAATTAACTTCATACACCAGCATGGTGTTTATCGAGCTCAGAGATGTTCCAAATGAGAAATGTGGCCAGTACGGACACTTTGCATATTGGCTAATTGAGGTTTAACTTAATCTAGTTTTATTTATGTTGAAGGACCATTCTTTGTTAGATGGAGTGAAAATCTCTGCCTACCCTGTGTGTAAAAAATTGCCTGAGTCTAGAGTGTCTCAAGCTAACTCTGGTTAAACAGAAGTTTTTGATTTTGTTTAATTTCCAATTTGTCACAGACTAATATACTTTTATAAAATGCATTAAATATGAAATACTGCAAAAGTGAAATAAAGATTGAAGACATACAAGGTTATATTCGATTCAGAAAACATAAAAAATAAATTTCCATAAAGGTTTCTAATTATTTACTCCAAATTTCTGTATTGACCTCATTGTAGACCATTGATAAGCAGATTCCCCTAACTGTTCTTGATTACATGGGTCATACTTTGTGTATCATTGATCTAGATTGACACTACTGTGAGGTGCACAAACTTGAAGTGATTAACATGTTTGTGATAATCAAATACATTAAAATATAGTGGTGTTTCCTTATGTCCTTCAAGAAAGAATAAGAAATCCATTCCAACTTCTTCAGGTGAGTGTAAAATAGATTGTAATAAATGTGTTTCTCAGCCTCTGTTTGTTCTTAAGGTGATACATTAATAAAAGTGTGAACTATTAATTTATTTGTTATTGATTTATTTTTTATGCTAAAGTAGAATATGCTTTATGTCAATTGCCTGTTTATGCATAAGCAATCCATTGGATCTGAACCTTGCACATGCTCATTTTTCAAATATTATTATGGTTCTTTACTAAGCAAATCAGTGTCACATTCTTGCATGATGAAACTCAGCCCATTATTAATCATCTTAAACGTGACTTGGGGTCTCATTTTCTTCTAAATGTTGTCAGTGGAGTACTGTAGGCTTCTGCTGTTTTCTTTCAGCGAATTCAAGGTCGAAAAGCCAGCCTGGAGGAAATACAGCTTGTTCATTCTGAACATCACTCACTGTTGTATGGCACCAACCCCCTGGATGGACAGAAGCTGGACCCCAGGATACTCCTAGGTCTGTACAGGCCTCCATTCTACTGAGAACAGCACATTCCAGCACTATCATTAGTCAATGCTGGTGTCAGTTCAAAATACTTGGCAAGCAGTGTGACAAAAAATCAGTTTTTCCAACAGCATTGCTCTGTGGAATGAGTCGTTTTACAAAAGAAGCCAATGCAGATTAAGAAAATCCTGCATTAGAAAATGACAATGCACTTTTCATGATGTTTACTTTATAATTAATCCTTATTTAAATAGCATATACACAATGTGTTTTTGCCTACAGGAATGAATGCATTGTCAAATTTGTTTGCTTATATTTTGAAACTGAAAGAAAAAAAGGTCCTCATGTTCTTTATGCAAATTGATCTTCATCTTTCCCATTTGCTTCCTGTCTTTCAGTTCTTTTTCCTATGACCTTAATAGACAAAAGACATAGTACAATTTATTTTAAGTGAAAACTCCTTATTTCTATGCCTAGCCCACTACATTTTATAGAAAGAGTGCATTAAAAATCTTAATGTAATCTATTTCATGTATGCCTTGCATGTGGAATTAAAATAGCAAAAGTAAATGGCAGAAGTAGAAAATGAATAAACATAATTTTTTCTTAATGTATGATTTTTTCAAAAATTTATCTTCGGATTTTAAAACAAAAGTTATGTTGCAGGGCTTTATGTAAGCTTTATGTGAATGATAGAAAAAACAGTTTTGGGTAAAATTATTGACAAAAACTTATTTTACTCATGAATAACCTTTTATAATTGAATAACAATACATAGCTTGACAATATATGCTGAAAGGATCATGCTTTAAGTATTGTAACCAAAAAAGGTATTTTAGGACTTTTTCTTGTCCCTTTCTTTTAAATAAACTTATTGGACTCTTTCACCTAAATCAATGTTATTTCAAAATGGTTTTATGTTAACTGGTCCTAAACAATTCAAAAGTAAGTCTATGACATGCAGTAGACAGGCATCTTTGAAAGCAAGTATTAAAGGGAAATTCACAATTACTCATGCTAACACTTACAATATGCCTTTTTGAATCAAGTGGCAAGCATCTCTAAATTTATGAAGTAAAGGCATACGAAAGCAAGTATTAAAGGGAAATTCACAATTACTCATGCTAACACTTCTTACAATATGCCTTTTTGAATCAAGTGGCAAGCATCTCTAAATTTATGAAGTAAAGGCATACATGCATGAGTGTGTGTGCCCACACATGCATGTAACCAGGGTAGGGAGTCATAGCTTGGAGAGAAGTAGATAAAAAGAGGACCATCAAGAAGTAGAAAGCATATGGCTATAATTTGATGAAAAAAAGAATTTATGTAGAGTTAAAGTTATATATTAACATAAATACAAATAAATCAATTTAAACATATGTACTGTATATGCTTTTTCCTCTTTTGATCTCTGTATGTGCAGATACTTTACATAAAGTACTTCTTTACATAATGTACAGGCATAGGACTAAGTACCCTTGAACATTATTGAAATACACTTGGATTGATCAAATGTGGAATATGAACACACACAAAGGTATCTGAGAGGTGTTCCAAAACAACCATTATTACACATTTTAAGAGAAAAAAAACATATTCTTAAAAAAAAATGAAGTTTAAACTTCGGCAGCATCAAACTTTTATTTATGAAACATGTCAATATCACTGCTTTTTAAAATGAAATTTGACACCTTTGAACAAAACTTATTTTCTCAAAATATTCAACGTATGTACCAATTGTAAAATTTGATGATTTAAAAATGAATTTTAATATATGACTGGGAACTTCGATCACATAAGTATGTGATGAAAGTACCAAAGTGCCAGTGATCTTATTTTCAAAATTATAATCGAAATAAATTGGTCATTTATTACATTAGTTTTTATATTTAATGTAAAATAACATTTATACAATTGGTGATTTTAGAGTTAGCATTCTATACACATTTTGCATTTCATAGACACCTCTCAGTGATTGGTGCAACAATTTCAATATCATGTGTATGGAACATGAGTACAGATAAGCAGGAATGTTGCATTCTGTCGGGCCTTGACATCAAACACTAAATTCAACTTTGAGAACACTTTCAAACTACTTCACTTTCTCTAGTGAGTCCCAAACTTAGCTCATTTTCTTCAATGCCAGCTCTAAGTGAATGATCCCATTTTTTAAAGTGTAACTTTCTATACTTTTGTGTTCTTTGTGAAATTTGGATTCTTGTGGCTTGTTTTTTTAAATTTATATGGGTATCTAAAAGACTAGGTTGAAGTTGCCTTGTGTGATTGTATAAAAATTCAAAACCATCAAGATAGCTTCTCTTTTATCCATTCTATCCACTCCAGTACATTCTACTACCTACCCCAGTTCCTCTCAATACAAATGGGGAATGTCTTTTCTCATCTAAATCGGTATTACTGTTCTTGATAATTATGTTCTAGAATTAGGAGGAAGGATTTAAATAAAAGTTTGGTATGGTCAGACTTATTACTCTTTATATCTTGAAAGACATCTATAGATTATAAACTAATTAGATTTGGAAATGGGAACCATTTATCTCTTTAAATACTCTAGACCCTGTAAGGTGACACTTTAAAAACATTCTCTCCAATCACTTCTGGTACGAGGTTTTCCTTAAAATTAATATTCCTGTCATCCTTCTTACCAGTTTCCAGGATCTTGTAGCTAGCCAGATTTCAGTCTATTGATAAGGCAATGTAATATTATTTAAGAATAAATCCAATCAATTCAATGAATTAAAAATTCCTTGCACACTTCTAAATTTAAATGATCAATTATTTGCCTATTTTGTATTATGAAAACATTACTAAATAAAATTCTCTTTAAGCAGTATATCTTTCATTTTCCTTATTCTCAGGGTTTAGCAACTTTTTAAAATTACTTTTTAAAAAATATTTTTACATTGTAGGATTATTTTTTTATCCCTTTTCAGTATGAATGAAGAGTTCATACAGTATACATGTATATTTTAAATTTACAGGTGACATATGAATATAGTCTTGCAAAATATTCAAGCATACAGAAATATCCTTGTTAAGAGCAACACCATAAGAAAACTTTTCCCCTCCCCATGCTAACAAGAATTTTTTTTATGTGTCTTTTACTGGTGCCAGTGTTCCAGTTTTATTATTATGCCATGATTTATTTATTTTTTCTTCTCATCTTTTTTTATGAAGATTTCTATATATGACTAGATGTCTTTTCATTTGTGTGTGCATTTTTATTGATCATTTTCCATCTGTTAGTAATTGCATTTGAAAAATCAACCATACAATCTATTTTTTTCCAAATAAACTGTCTTCTGTGACAGTAAAAATCTATTTAGACTTTTACTGACATGGCATGTGAATTCTACCACAAACCTGTTCTCAATTTTAATTATTTATTTCATTGATCATCAATAGAACGAATAAATGGGGCAGGTGAATTGGTACCTGGTTCCACCACTCACCTGTGGAGTGATCTGAGTCACGTCAGAACCATTTGACTCTATGATAGAAATGCTCACTGCCTTCTCCTTTAATGACTTTAGAGGCAGATTTCAGTGTTAGAGCTTTAGGAATAGTTTACTATTATTTTCTCAGAAGATAATGTGGAAAATGGAAGTGCAGGCAAACAAGATAATTACTAAAAATCTCATGAAATACCATTTCCAAGAGATAATAGCAATTAAGATTTTGGCATATATTTTTAAAGATGATATTTTTATGTTGATATTTATATTATAATAGATCCCCAATGGGATTAACCTTTGTACAGTGTTGTGTTTAAAAAATTTGGGATGTTGGAGAGGCATATGGCCTCAGCTTTATCTTAAGTTAGATATAGCTACTTATAGTTAGGTATACTTAGCTATGTGTCAGAAGTAAAAATCATATGTTTTCAATCCTAATGATGAAAGACTTAGCAACTTTCTGTTCTTTTAGCTGTGATTCTGTCTCCTCTGGAAATGACAATGGCGACTACAATGTGTATCTGTTTGGACTTTACAGTTTACCAACATACAACCAAGTTTCTTAACCTTGTGAAATAGTGATTATTATTAACACCACTTTGCAGATGAGAAACTGAAGGCTCAGAGAAGTGAACTTATTTTCCTGAAGTCACACAGTAAGGTGAAAAGCTGAAAGTATGGGGTTGATGTGCATATCCATGTGAAGGAGTTCCAAAAGAGCTTTATCCTTCAATAGCTTTCTTCTTCCACAGACTAGCTGCAGCCCCCAGGGCCTAGCAGTGCAGCAGAGTGGCTGGTGTAGTGTGAACTCCTTTGTGGCAGCTAACCAATGAGTTTTGCTTTTTTGACTCCCAGAACAGGGCAATCATCAACCCATGTTAATCCTTGTTCACTTCTAGCATACCTCCTGTGGAGCCAGGAGCTTGCAAAATCATTCTAGAAAGAAGACGATAAACTGACTTTTCAAATGGCTTTTGTGCTTATTTTCTAACCACCTGAAGTGGCTATTTTTAGAGGATGATTGCTTACCTGCAAATGAAGCAAAAAATGAAAGACAGCTACTTAGGGGGTGTAGTCATGGGGAGGAAATGAAAGCTGTTAAAAGAAAGGTGGTCATGAAATGCCACTCATTTACAAGTACATTTAATGCATGACCCAGAGCTAAATGGAGGACAGCTCTCTAGGACTCACCTCCCAAATTTGATCTGGAATGTTCTTGTAACTCACTATCCCTTGAATGCAAAGTACGTCCACTCAACTGTTGTAAACCCCTTTCAAGGTTAAGTTCTTATTTTTTTAGCCAGAATTGCTCTAGTAAACTCTTAAACATAACCAAGGAATAAATGACTACTTCTTCTGCCTCATATGTCCAACATAAAGCACAGTGGGGATCACAGAATTGGTCCCTAACAATAACCCCAGACACTGACCTAATCTGGATGGTAGCAGCAGTGGGGGTGGGTAAATCTAGTATGGGCAAGCAGAGGCATGGGGAGGAGGCCTGGATTAGTTTGACTCCATCAGTGCTGGAGAAGGCTGGAGAGAGACACTCTATCAATTGGCCCATATGTCTTCTGGGAGTATTTATGTAGGTTCAGGTGAGTATGAGTGTATGTGCACACACGTGCACATGTGCAAACTTGCACTTGCTGATGCTCTTGTGAATTTTTGATTCATTCTTTCTTGTTCGGGAGCAAAATCATGTTATTAACCTTTCAGAAACCATCTTGCCCCTCAGCTCTTTGGTTTTGATACAAGTCTTGGGAGAAACAAGTCTGAGTCCTCTGGATTTGAACCAGTCTACATTTTCACCTCCAAGACAATCACAGATACACTCAGTATATAAAAGACACCCAGTATGAACTTGGAGTGGCTCAATTTGGTCACATGGGGGCATCCTGGAGAGCTTGGAAATTACTGATCTTGCTTTTGTCTTGAGGCATTCTTCTGGTTCAAATTATCTAAGATGGACCCATTGGTTTCAGTTCCAGAATACTCAGTGATTCCCAAATGTTAAAGTAAACTTCAGTTACTTAGAATACATAACTTCATTGTAGATGGCTTTAATATATACCTACTGAATGCTGATGGCTTCATTGGCTTTTGAGGAGACTGCCTGGAACATTATGAAATCAGAAAACCTCTACTTCTTATTAAACTTTCCCCCTAAAATTGCATGTGGTATTAGAATGCTGGTCAAAGAGCTCAATGGGAGAATGGTATTTAAGGTGCTTTAAAATGTGCTCTCCAGAATTGCATTTTGAGCAATAATCACAAGGTTTCCAAATTCCTTTGTGTTTGCTTTTCGTTTTGTTTCGTTACTATGGCATGACTCACTTCTGATTACTGTGTGATTGCACTATAAGAAAATGCACCAATTGAAAAAAACACTTTACCAAGTTCCAGGACTTGATCATTGTAGAGTGAAATAGATAATTAAGGGACTCTGGAAACAAAAGCCAGTGCAGGACCACTTTGGTTCTCACTCCTCAGGGTATATCACTAAAAATAGTGATCCCTTTCCTGGCCATCTGACCTGCTGCTGTGTGAAGAAATCTTGAAGTCATTTCTCAGCCTTATTTTCCCCTCTTCACTTGATAGGCCACAAAAAAACCCACAAAAGCAAGGACGAGCAGGCTTTTATGATAATGTCGTCATCAGCTCCCAGCTTCAAACGCTTCTGCGGCTTTTGAGTTGTCATTTATAACTTGGAACCGAATCAACCTATAATTCCCCTGATACACTTAGAGAAATTGATAACAGACTCTGCGCTTCTTTTATGGCTCAGAGGAGGCGACTCCAATCACATCACTATTGGCAGGCAATATTATTTTTTGACATGGTTGTAAAAGTATAAAGGGGCTTATGGCATTTGTTTAGATGAGGAATGGGCTCTCAAGCTGTGCTGGGGTTTATGGGACCAGATCAGTGAGAAGCAAAGGGAATATGATGTTTGCAAACAGGATATGATTTTATATAAGTTTGGGTTTCATGCTCTGTTCCCTGGGGAAAGCCCTGCAGACAGCAGAGAATTCCACTGTTATCCTACAACAGACAAGCTCCCAGTGCCAAAAAGCAGAAAAATAATCATGGTCAATGGGCAGCATCAGACCCTTGATTGGAAGAGGAGACGTGGTGGAAGAGGCAGAACGATTCCCCAGGAGGATTGAGGAATTGCAGAGCAGGGGCAGAATCTGCCTAACGGATGGAAGATGTGCCAGAAATGAGGTTCTGTGAGTTTTAACCAAGGCACCATCCCCAGCAGCAGCTCAGTGAAGCTGTGAGCACAAAGCCAGCTCTTTATTACAAACTTATACTTGGTCTATATTCTATTTGATTGCACTTAGATCTGACACACTTAGGGGGTTAGGGATGTCAGTTTTATGATTTTGGGAGGTGGAGATGGAAAGAAGGATTAGGTGATTGTGGGGGGTGGTAATTTAAGGCTTATTTCAATTGCTGTGAGGTTTTCTGCAGACATTTCAGTTATATACCAACTGTACTCACTATACACAAGGCCAGTTTGGTTAAAATGTCTTAAATTTTCATTCTGTCAGAATTAAACTGTAAGCTCTCCCCTTGGTATATAAATTTACATATATACGTGTATATGTATATATATACACACATACAATAAATATGTATACACACACATATATATTCAGAAGAATATTCTGTTACTTTACACCACATTTCTACCTTTGTATTATTTTTCTATTTATTACACCACATTGGTCCTCCACATTTATTCTCCCCAATGAGCAGTAAACAAAGTTCCAGTGGCAAGCCTTTCAAAGGGCTGCTCTGATTTTCCTTTTCTGTTATATTATAATATTGTGGCATGACTTTTATTTTATGATCAAATCTATGAACATATAAATTCAATGTAACAGAAAGGTTTGTTTAACAATACATTTTACTGCTGCTGTTTAGGATTCTTTCTTGAAACAAAACCTGTATTTTAGAAGGCATAATACCTGCCATCAGAGGAGGAGTGAAGGGCAGAAAAAGTGAGATAAGTCTTGTAGTGACCATGGAAAGTGCAGGAATGCAAAGCTGAATGACCACTGTTCTCAGCAGCTCAAGGTCTCTCCATTGGGCCATTTATCTCCATGGATAAATCTTGTACCATGGGATCAGAGAGGAGGGAGCTTCCAAAAGAGAAAGAGAAGAGGGGTGTGGGGTTGACTCAAGCAGAGCAATTTGTAATGAATATGTGTGTGAGACCATGGAAAGTGCAGGAATGCAAAGCTGAATGACCACTGTTCTCAGCAGCTCAAGGTCTCTCCAGTGGGCCACCATGGATAAATCTTGTGCCATGGGATCAGAGAGGAGGGAGCTTCCAAAACAGAAAGAGAAGAGGGGTGTGGGGTTGACTCAAGCAGAGCAATTTGTAATGAATATGTGTGTGTATGAGTTTGTGAGTTGTGTGTTGGGGGGGTGGTATGAGTGTAGGGTCAGGGGAGGCAGGCAGGCTTTAACTGTTTAGGCCATAATGACACACCGTATTTTTGACAATTGCACCAAGCTGTTGCCAATTAGTAGAGTTTTTTTTTTCTTTCAAAAAAACACCCTAGTGTTTATGCCAAAATTTTGATATTGACTCAGGAACCTTTCTTTTTTTGTAAGTATATTTCATCGTGTGTTATCCCCACTCAATTATCCTGAGCAGGCACAATGCCTTTTGTTACATCAGCAGAAAGAGGAGGGGGTGGCATCTGTTTCTCACATGCAGTAATCAGCATAATGTTGATTTCTCTCATATTAATCTTCAGCTGAAAACTGGCTCGCAATCAGTGCTTCATTTCCTCCATTGCTGTTATCAAAGATGCATCATAATCCTCTTCCCTCCAGCGGCAACAAGAGGATCCACCCTGATTTGGAATCTCTCTTTTCCCCATCTCCCCTTCCTAATTGTATTTGGATTTTCATTAGTTTTAAACTTGATGCAAATGATACCAGCAGGAACACCCCTTGGCACCTGGAAAAAGTAAAACTGATAAGCCACCTTAAAGAAATTGTTTGAGATTTGCTTTATGCTGTGGATTCCACAGAAAGATCATGTTGCTGCAGACTTGGAAAATACAGTATGAAATATTATTCAAGTCAGGGAATTCCTGCTAACTAGAAAAGGAAGTTTCTGATATTGCATAGATTATGCTAATTGTGTATACTCAAAGATAGTTGTAGGGATAGAGACAACACACCCTACAGAGATAAACGTATATGTTACTCTGTGTTTACTACAAAATGTGAAATTTTATAGAATCATTAAGCATCTGATGTCCGTTGCAAGAAAGAGGAAAATTAGAAATGAAAACCTTAACTTCCTCCTCAATTCACTTAGTTGTAGCATCCTATCTGAAATTAAATTCTTTAGATTGCTTTGACATCATGGCTGAGCACAACAGGATGCATTTTGAAATAAGAATACTTCATTTTCTTGCTTCAAGTAAACATGAATATCACAAAGCTATTAAAATTCCTCTGTTCTCAAAATGAGATGGCTGAAAAATGCCATCATCGAAGCTTTACACATGTGTTTTTAACATTCTGAAGACCGCAACACCTATAAAAAATATATATGTTTGTAAGCAACTATGTCAACCAAAGAAATGTCAATAGCTGGGAGGAAGAGAATATCTCCATTTCTGGAATTTCTTTTTCTATAATTTTTCTCTGTTCTATGATAATTTTCTCTACTTTTCTATGTCCCTTGATTATAAAATTGAGACAATAGGAAATCGAGCCGTAGACTTTGTGGTTGCTAAATGAAAAAGGATTTGATGAACTTTAAGCTTCTGTATAACTTAGAAGATCTATGATTCTATGAAATAAAAACTCTGAAAATTAAAACATACTTGAACAAACTTGGATATAGAATGATCTACTGATTGCCATTTCTGACTGTCAAGAAAACATAAGGCTTTAGGTCAAATAAAATTTTAGAGTAGACAAAGGAAATGGCACTACCTAGAAAAAATGAGTCTCGTGACAGTCTGTAATGCAGCTAAATCTGGGAACACCTCAGCTTTTCGTTTTGACGTGAAAAAACTGCATTTATATTTTTCCTTTGTCATATTTTTACCATGAATAGCTCCAGATCCACGTATTCATACCTGTAACAAACTAATATCCAATAAATAATATTGACATGTCGTTATTGGATTTAACGTGAAAAAACTGCATTTATATTTTTCCTTTGTCATATTTTTACCATGAATAGCTCCAGATCCATGTATTCATACCTGTAACAAACTAATATCCAATAAATAATATTGACATGTCGTTATTGGATTTATCATTGTGAAGTATTTTGACCAAAAATTTAGTAAATCATTACTTCTAAATTTTCATTAATGTAAAACAATACATTTTTTTTCTTTCAAAACCCAAAACTAAAATAAATTAGTTTATTAAATGCTTGAGCCATAAGCAGGCAGTTCACAGCAGAGTCCTCAGGATTTAATCATTTCAAACCTAGAGAAGAACTCATAGCTTCTGACTCCTAGGCCAACAGCATTCTTACTATATGATTCTTTCAAAACCCAAAACTAAAATAAATTAGTTTATTAAATGCTTGAGCCATAAGCAGGCAGTTCACAGCAGAGTCCACAGGATTTAATCATTCCAAACCTAGAGAAGAACTCATAGCTTCTGACTCCTAGGCCAACAGCATTCTTACTATATGATGTCTTATTTTAAAATATAAAATTATAAGTAAAATAAAGGAATTGAATGACTAAGCAATGACATCTTCACAACAGAGCATGCATTGAATTATAGTTTTATGAAGACTAGTAAGACTACTAAAAACTAATATATTTGAGAATTATATATATCTAAAATCTGGTTAATTTTTTCTGTTATATTCTAAATAATATTATATGTGTACATATATAATAATGTGTACATATAAATAATATTATATGTGTACATATATAATATAATAATAATATATAAATAACTAATATTTACTATGGGTACATGTAGATATCCTCATGACAATTTGTAAATACTTCTTAAAATGATCCTATATCATTTTGAAGTCTGACCATTCAAAGAAATAAAAAACCGAGGCCTACAAGTGGTAAAATTCTTTCTTGCTAAATTGTTTTTTTTCCTTTAACCCATTGCCACTCCTTTAGACAATTTGCCATTTATTTATTAATTTATTTTTATTTTTGCTTTTATTATTATTTTTATTTGACACAAAATTGTACATATTTACGGGCTGTATATTGATATTTCAATACATGTTCAAATGTGTAATGATTAAATCAGGGTAATTAGAATATCTATCACCTCAAAAGTTTATAATTTCTTTGTATTGGGAGCATTCAAAATCCTCTTTTCTAGCTATTTGAAAATATGTACTAAGTTGTTGTTAATTATAGTCACCTCACAGTGTGATAGAACTCTAGAGCTTATTTCTATCTAGTTATAATTTTGTATTTGGTAACCAACCTCTCCTCCAATCCACCTCTTCTTTCTACCCTTCCCAGCCTGTAAGAACCACTATTCTATTCTCTACTTCTATGCGATCAACTTTTTTTAGCTTCCACATGTGAGTGAGAACATGTGGTATTTCTCTTTCTGGGCCTGGCTTATTTCTCTTAACATAATGTTCTACAAGCTTATCTATTCATTTATTATTAAATAAACAGGTATTGAGAGCCTCCTGTGTACTACGTATGGAGCAACAGCTAGCCTCATGTTTTCTCTTATGTTTTTATCGGGTTTTTTTCTTTTCAATTTCTACTCATATAATAATCACTCATTATACTTATGACTTAGACTCTACATTGGTCTTCTGTTCCTCTTTGTCAGCTCTGGTTGGTAAGACCTGGAAGTTCATGGAGCTATGGACAGAAGGTAATCAGAATATCTGTACTCTTAGTTGAAGAAGATTCAAAATCATTTTTTAAATGAAATGTTTCTATAAGATAGCCTTCCTGTCTCAGCTTTTTTTTGATGGAGGCATAAAATTCTCCCTCTGAGAGCTAGGCAGTGCAGCTTACAGCGTCAGTCCACTATTCCATTAATAGCAAATATGAAAGTAGTCAAAAGCCCAATACTTTCAGCCACAGCCCCCTGACATCTGCATCCAGCCCAGCAACAACTGAGCTACCTCCAGAAGCCCCCTGGTCTCCCCTGCAGGAATGAGGGGGGTGACATGGTCCTTAACCATGCCCCCCTTCCTTCTCCCACCCTATTTCCTTCCCCCTTTCCCTTTCCTCCTCCCCAAACTGTTCTGCAACATCATCTTATAATGTAAAAAAAATAACAATATTAATAAATAAATAAACTTTAAAAAAAAAAGCCTAATTCTAATTGGCTAATTGGTGCGGACTATTCTCTGTCCTTTTTGACTTACTATATTTACAGCTTCTGGGGGCTTCCACAGCTTGGGGCAGAATTCATTTGTTCACTTATTCACTCATTTATTTATACAAGCCATGTATAATCAGTGCTTATTATATGCCAGGAAATATAGATAAAGCTGTGAACAATACAGGAAAAATTCTATCCTGATGGATCTTCTATTCTAGCGGGGGAGACAGACAAGCTAATGTGCATGGGTTTCCATGTGTGTGTATGTTTGTGTGATGATGAATGTTATGGAGACAAGAAAGCATGGAAGGGGATGCTGAATCTAGCAAGGTTGGGACACAAAACTGTTGGTTAATAGGAAGTGTTGCCTTTTGGAGATTAGAATGGATGGTTGAAGGGTGACCTGAGAGTCCCACCTTCTTGTGGTGACTGACTTAAAGATGGGTACAGAAAACAATGAGATCCATAATGAGTGTCCAAAGCAAAGTAGTGGGGAAGCAAGGAAAGCTCAGGGCATGGGGGTGAGGAGCTCGCCAAGACTGGTCAGAGTTCTAGGGCCCCATCTTCTCTCCCACCCATGCAGGTGTGGACAACCAGGGGCAGGGTTGTTCTATCCAGAACACACAGAGCTCCTGGCCTTCCTTTTGACTCCTGGATTGAGGTGTGGTGATAAGGTTTGAGGGAGGAAGTTAGATTTACAGGAACACCCCAAGATCCTGAGATCCCTCTTAAGATCTGGCCACAGAGGTCTGGAGGAGCTTGAGGGTAGGAGCACATTCATCCGGCACTCAAAGATGTGGGTTCAATAGCAGGTTCTGGGCTGTGAGATTTCAGTCTGGGAGGCTCCAGATCTCAGCAGCATTGTGTATTTTGGGGTTCCCAGTCCCTGGGGATGTTATTTGGACAAACTTTCCTATTTAAATTGTGCAGCTGCAAATTAGATATAGTACTCTAACACCTGCCCATTATCAAGTATAATGAAAATGTCTGACATTTGCATGACATTTCCCAGTGCTTTTTCATGTGCATTTTAGTGGCTTCTCAAATGACAGTGTTATATTGTGGCCCCAGTTGTCTCTATCTGGCTCCTCCTGATTTGTATCTGAGCTGTGAGATCCAGGGTAACTGATTTGTTGATCCCATTAGGTTAGTGCATGGACCAAAGGATGAGGACTTCTCAATTTTCATATGTCCAATTTTGTGTTGCTTGTATACAGTGCATGAGACACAGACTTAGGGATTCCAGGGATACTTTTTACTAACTATTAGTTTTTGACCCTCAGTATTCTCAACATTAAATGCAAAGACCCAATAAAAAATTTGGCTAAGTTATTTAGGACTATGCTTTAACCATCTAAGTAAAATAATAATCCTTAACTTTGACCCTAACGGTGTCCGGGGGATTGACTCTAATGATGGAATTATCCATCAGGTAAAGGGACAGCTAAGATGCACTGGAGCAGACAGAACCATAAAGAATCCTTTAAGACATACTAGAAATGGGCTTGTTCAAACCCTTCCAGTAGAGAGTAGCCATTCTCTACACAAAGCTTCCAGTGATAACCTACCTCAGTATCTTTTACTCCTCACATTAATATCAGAAGTTTTATTACTAAAGATGCAACTGAGGCTTCCTATTCTACATAAAAGGAAACTGAGGCTCAAAGAGAGGAGTAACTTGTTCAAGCCACATAATTAGCAGGTGGACTATAGATGGCTTGATGTCAAGTTCATAACCACAGTACTTTGTATACACAACTCACCATAATTTCAACCTCATATGATTGTCAACTCTCCATTCCCAAATGAGAAAAGCCCTAGCCCTATACATAAGAAAGCAGAATTTCTTCTTTTGCCAAGAGCATTCTCTTTTTTATTGAAATTCCTATGAAGTATAAAATCCATGCACTCAGACATCGTCAATTTGGGATAAAAAATTACACAGCTATATACTACACAGCATTTCAACTCTAACTAGAACACTAAAAAAATCTCTGTCCTTATCCTAAACCACCATGGGATGAGTTAGAAAGAATCTCATTTCACACACCTACTGAGTCAGAGTTGATTTTATAAAGCTGCTGTCCGTAGGAACGGGGCTCTAACATGCACTGTCTAGTGAATAAAAGGATTAGCATATTGTGAAGCACTCTTTACACAGTATGTACATCAGATTAAATGAAGAAGCAGTAGGAAAATACTGAAATGGTATTACTTGGCTCTGTCTCTAACTCAGTCTCGGTAGGACTGACCAGCAGTTCACTGAAACTGTGAATAATAATAGAAACTCACAAATTCCTTGACTGGCCACAAAACCCACAGGAATCCATATAATACTGGCAAATCTTTGAGTCCACCAGTATCTTATGTAAGGATCCTTAGGGTCTCAAGATGTAGTACTTTTGCCAGAACAAAAATATTCCTCTACTTATTCTTGTTACTCATAAGTAAATAGGAAAGGGATATTTTTTTTGAAGATGAAGAATGCCTAGAAATTGCACGTGCAGGGTCAACAGAGCTGCCAGAAGGCAGTGGATCATCCTGGGAAATGGTTTGTGGTAGAGCGTTAACGCACATGGCATGCCCCTTGTCTCCTCCAGCTGCCACATTAATAGTTCACGCCTTCTTTCCATATGGAATGTCTGTCACAGTATTCATTTATCTTATCCATGGTTTTATTTGGAATCTGAAGGTCTTCCCTATAGCTGCTCTGTTTCTTTTTCATCTCACCATGACTAAAGAAGCTAAGGTGTGGACATTACAACCTACAAGTGATCCCAAGGGAATGAGCTGACATTCATGTCTTCCTGTCAGTGTGGAACAAAGGAGAGAGAGCACGTGGGCTCACCCACCCATTGTCATCATAAATGCATCCCAGCTCCATTTCAAGGGTCTCAGGGTTTCAGCAGAACATCTAACATGAAATGAATATACACATTCAAGGAACTGGCTGGTTGTATCACATGGGAGAAGGGAGGACACTCATTGTTATAGGCTGCAGGACTGATTGAAGAAGAATACAAAAAAGAATGCCAGAGGTGCCCAGAATCATGACTTTTGCCGTTATCCTACAGGAGGAAAGAAGTGATGGTCACCCAGAATTATAGAGGGCTCTCAAGAGGTTTTGAAGTGTTGATAGCTAAGTAACTGCAGAACTGCCTCTCAATGATTTTTATGATTTTAGGGGATGCATCCTTCTGCTCAGCCTGAGAAACCAGCAATGCAAAGGTTCTGTTAATTATTTTTTTCTGTTATCTGAGCCTCAGTTTCTTCATCTATGAAATAGGGCTAAACAAGCCTCCCTCAGTGCATTATTGAGAGGATGAAACATGATGATATAGGTTATCAGTGGCAGCTGTATGTGGAAATGGGCACTGTTTTCTGTTAATTATTTTTTTCTGTTATCTGAGCCTCAGTTTCTTCATCTATGAAATAGGGCTAAACAAGCCTCCGTCAATGCATTATTAAGAGGATGAAACATGATGATATAGGTTATCAGTGGCAGCTGTATGTGGAAATGGGCACTGTTCTACTCTATGGGGTAGCCCTGAGTAGGCGCAGTTCTGTAGGGAGTAAATAGGTTCCATGATTTAAAAGCCTTCAAGGCCCTGGAACCCTGAGGTCTCAACTGACCTACCTTCCCAATTGATGGTCTACCATCAGAATCAAAGCACTGGGGGGAGACTAATGAAAGGATGGGGCACATTTTAAGAAGCTCTGGTGATGAAGCATGTGGGCAAAGAACCTTGGTTTAGGAATTACAAAATCTGGATTCAAATCTTCACATTGTCACTGCTTCACCTGCACTCCTCCAACTCTAAAGTGCAGATTCCAAGTCAGCAGAACTAGATGTGTCCTGAGATTCTGCACTTCTCACAAGTAGTCAGGTGACGCCAATGCTGCTTATCCTTGGACCATATGTTGAGTGGCAAGATCCTGAAAGACCATGAAAGGGTGAATCATTTCACTTTTCTGGGCCTCCATTTCTGTGCTTATGAAGTAAGGTGATGAATGAAACAAAACTTGTCGTCCTCTCTAGGGATCAAATATGGCATTACTCTGTGGTAATACTTTATTCAAATTTAAAACAGCTTTTTTAAAAATTCATTTTTCTTGAGGGATCAGCTAGCAGTTTCATATTAGCTTGTCTTTGGAGATCGACTCAGCCTTAGGCATTGTGTCTCCCCTGGATAAATAGTTACTGAGCAGGGAAGTTTCTATGAGAGGCAGTGGTGATTTGTGATCACAGAGGCAGGACACTAGGGGCACCACAGATGTTGCTGGATGAATTAGTGATGAGCCATCATTGTGGGATGACGCACCAAAGGAGACACCAAATGCTGACCAGTGAGAGCTGGAAGTCTAGGCACGGTGCTACCTGCAGAAGAGAGAAGCGCTTTTCACTAAATCGTGTGTGTATTGCAGGACATGAGCCGGGGAGGAGTTTTTACATTGCATTTTAGATTTTTTTTTTTTTAGCCAAAGCAAAGCCCTGTTCAGAAACACATCACTATAGGATTAATTTGTTCTCATTCCTTAATTTATTCCCTTGAACAAATTTATTAAGCATCTGTTGTGTGTCAGACACCCATAGTCCTGCACTTATGGCACTTACACTAGCTCTCATGGTATGCCATTAAGAAGAGAGCTATAGAACAAACAATATAAACGATCTTTTTAAAGTTCATATCTGTATTCACATACCTAGGGCTTCCATAACAAAGTTTCACAGGCTGAGTGACTTAAACAACAGAGATTTATTTTGTCACAATTCTGGAGGCTATAAGTCCAAGACCAAGGTATTGGCAGGCAAAGGCCTCTCTCCTTGGTTTGCAGGTGACCATGTTCTCACTGTGTCCTAACATGCATGGCCTTTTCTCTGTGCACATGCGTCCCATGTGTCTCTTTCTCTTCTTATAAGGACAACAGTCATGTTGTATTATGATCTCATTTTACTTTAATTACCACTTCAAAGGTCCTATCGTCAAATACAGTCACTTGGGGGATTAGGATTTCAACATATGAATGTGGGGGACACAATTCAGTCCCTAACATTATCGATGTCCAGGATTGACTTTGTTTGGAATTCCAGTTCTTCACCATATCAACTATGTAACTTTGATAAAATTACTTAACCTCTTTAAAGTTCAATTTTCTCTTCTGTAAAAGTGACTAGTAATTCATTTATTAGGCTATACTGAGGAATAAAATAGGTAATGTTTGTAAAATGTTTAACAGTGTTCGGCATCTAGTAGGTGCCCAATCTCTCTCCCTATGTCTTTCTTTAGATGCTAACCAAAGATATTTACTTCTTGCTTTTTGAGGACAATAAAATTAACCTTATCACCCTTTCGCTGAATCATTAATAAATTAGGCTTTTCTCTCTTCTGAACCTCACTCCTCCCATTCCCTTTTTCACCATTTTCAGAAACAAAATATCTACTGAAATCTTCAGCTCTACTGCTAAGAGTAGAGGATTAAGAATAAGAAAAAGTTGAGCTTCTTGTATAGCTCTTACATGGGAAAAAGTAGTGATTCTATTTCCTAAAACAAACAAGAAGTTTGGTTTGCAGATGCCACTTTATGCAATGTACAGGGCTTAAAACAGAGTAAGTTGCTGAGAAAAATTAAAACTAAAATATTTTAGAAATGAAATGAACAAAAATGATTTCAGTAATTTTAAAAATATTTGATAATTTCTGTTACCCAATCAAGATGCAATATGCAGAAATACTTGGTTCACAATAGATGACCCACTTAAAAAAATACATTGTACCTGATGCAATGAAAAAGTTAAAAAGATATTTAATTATTTTTACAGTTTAACTTTTATACAGCATGTCTAAAATGTCACGCAATCAGTACTGTGATGAAAAACCTCTATTTCTTTGTTGAGTCTGGTGTCTGTCAGTAGGTTTCTTGGGGCATCTGATCATTATTTAAGCTTAAACTCAATTATTCAGAAATGCCCCATGGCCCTAGCAGCAGCCTAGCATAGCAGCAAGAGCTTACTAAAATGCTTAGTTACTGGGTGAGGAGTTTTGTTTCCCAACTTTCAGGGTGAAATGTTCAAGGCATCGGAGGAAGAATCGTGTACACATTAACCATGAACAGTGCATATGAAACCTGTTTTGTTAATGGGCACAATAGTATTATATTTAACGCTGGGAATATTTCCGAAAGGAATCAGAAAGCTGCATTTAGATTATACAAAGGAGACTGTGCCTAAATTCCTTTTCTTCTAAGTCATTCCCTTTCCATTTTAAATACCTTCACATCCACTTTCAGGACAGGTAGCTTAATTTCTATCATGTGTGGCTTTTCAGAACATTAGCTTTGTTTCGAGTGCCAATGATTGAGCTATACTGGATGTGCTTGGAAAACTGCAAAGGCCCGCATTCATTCAGGAAACTCCAGTTGAACTAGATCCATATGTTGCTAAAAAAAAAAAAAAATGTAGCTTTCTGATTGGAGGTAGTTTCTGGCTTCCAGCATTATCACAGATGATTTTTGTTCTTTGATGTGCTACTAAATGGAAAGTAATGTTAGAACCAAACTGTGGGATTTTTTTTTTCTTCTTTAACATTTACTTAGAGCTTACTACATCCAGCAATATGTTGTATTATGTTAAGCGTTTTACATGCACTGACTAATTTAATGCTGACAATAATCCTGAGACAGGTGGTATTATCTCCATTTTTCCTTGGGGTTGGATCAGTTAATGACCTTGCTCAAGTTTTAACAGTTTGTCAGTGGAAGGGATGGGTGTCAATTTCTCTAGCCTTAAACTCAACAGGATAAATAAGATGTAAATGGCACTAAACATTGATGATACCCTCACCAATTATACCACCTAAATGAATGGGATAAGAAAGAGAAGTCTTTGTCCAAAAGTTGGTTCTGTGTAATCTCTGTTAAAAAACATATTAGAAGCCCGACAGTTTCTCTAATCCTGAGGTTATGAGAACCTCTAGGTATAAATTATTGGTGTACTACTGAGACAAATTATTGATAGTCATTTTCTCTTGTACACCTTATCTTGATAGTACTAATTTATTAATAAAAATTCCAGAAACACATTTCCAGTTTTACTTCTAGCTTCATCTTTTTCTCTCCTTTCTTCCCAAATAGAGTTCTTTCTTTGTAAAATTTGGAAGGAAAGTCCTTTCTCCATGAGATTAGTGCTTCCCAAATTATTATGCAGAGAAGGACAAGGTTTTGTTTACTTATGTTTTATTTCCCATGTGTCATAGAGCAATACTGTTACAAAATGTAATAAATATAAATTACTAAAAATAAGATACAAAAGGAATACAAAACAAAAACCCCAATTATTTTTTATTAGATTCAACAGACCGTGTTCTGGTCTTATCCTCAGGCAGAGACTGGTATTCTTTATGAACACACCTCCTTAAGCATTGGAGTAGTGATACTCCCCAAGTGCCCTAACTTGAGAAATCTCCTTGAGTTAAGCTATGATGGTTGCCACACAAGGAATCAACCCAGTTAGTTCCTCTGAGACACTTTTTTCCCCCCTTTTCTGCTTAGGAATTTTCATACTCTGTGTAAAAATAAATCTACCTGCATAGCAGAAGTTATGGGCTGGCAGGCCAGGAGCCATATTTAGCACACAGATAGGTTTATTATAGCCTGGTTGGGGATTTTTTTTTTAAGTGAGTTCTTGTAAATATCTAAGACTGAAAAATTGCACAGAAGAATACAGTATTTAGAACTGCTAATGAAATACCATGAAATACCATGCTATCATTTTCTTATGATAAAAATGGGTTGGGCCGGCCCAGTGGCTCGCTCGGGAGAGTGCGGTGCTGATAAAAATGGGTTGGAACTGTATAGCCACTGCCCTTTTAGACAGGGCATGGACACTCCAGTCAACCATAGTTCCAACCAGAGATCCCCCTGCCTTCCCATTTACCTTACATGATGTTAAGTCTACATGACCAGTCTGGCTTCGGGAGTCATTGAACACATGTCTACTGCTTTAGCTCTAATCTGTATCCCTTGTATATGTGAATCTCTCCAGGTTCTGTTTTTGTACTTTGTTCCTGTTTGTGACTCTGCTTGGTCCCAAAGTGTTTATATTGGTCACCGAATCCTTTCACCACCAAGAAAATTCTTTTCATCCTAGTTAACATTTCAATAAGAAAGTTGTTGTTATTGCTAGTTTTTGAAGCATAAATTACATGGCAATGTATATTATTTGGCAACAGATCTAGCTATGGTAAATTACTTGGAACTTTGATTATTTTGTGTACTTCCCATCATGCTTTTATTTTGCTGTCCATTTTTATGTGGTCAAATTCAGAGTGAGCAATAAAAAACGACAAAGCAAAACTGAAGGCCACTAGGTGCTTGCCCAAAAGATTTGCAGAAGTTTGGAGGTCTCTGAATAAGAGGGGCATTCAGTAAACATCTTTATGTTTTTTACAAAATCCTGAGTTGGTCATGTATTTTTATCATTTTAATTCATGTTCCTAATTCACAGTGCAATGAAGAAACCATAGAAAAAATGATTTTGAAATGTTGTACCCAACTCTCAGATGTTCAAAATGTGTTTCAAAGGGAGTGAATAATTGGGAGGGTGGGTATACTCAGAAACGATGCTTACATGTTTTCATTCAACAAACTGAATCATGGCCACCCCAAGGCAGCCAGCTCTCCATGGATTCCCAGCCTGCCCTGTGTGCAAGGAAAAACCCAACATTCTCGTGAATAACCGTATCTCCAGGACCTGTCTTGAATAGGTAGAAACTGCCTGGGTTTTTGTTTGTTGGTTTGTTTTGTACAGGTGCTCATATATGTATGATGTCTCTCAACCTTGTATTTTGCAACTGATGTTATATAATTATCTCTTTTTTAAAATCCTTAAAATAAATTGCAGTCCCTTCTTTAATGTATGAGCAGAAGAGTGGGAAGAAGTATAAAAAATTTCACCTGGCCCTGTCACTAACATTTGTAGAACTTTAGAAACCAAGGGCAGACAATGCTTAAAAATAAGTTTGCAACAGCATCAGTTCTATTCAGGAAACAGAATCATTTGGATATACTCAGGGAAAGGGCAATATTGTGTTATTTTTGGTTGTATTCCAAGTAAAAAGCAAGAGATGAACACAACTTTAAGAAAAGTAATAATGAAAATATAAAGCACTTTCCTCCTGTTCCCTGTCTCTCCTTGCCCCCTTACCCTCTGACCTCCCTCTCTACTTTCTCTTTCTGCTTCTCCTTCCTACTTTCTCTATATTTCCCTTTTATTCTTGCCATATTCCATACAGGATTTAAAGCAGCTTTCAAAACAAACATGCATAAACAATGTGTCTTTTTTTAAAAAAAGAGGTATGGCAATCATTCAAAAGTGGAAATACAGTGATCCAGGAATAAGATTTAAGTTCATACTGTAGTAGCTACTATTTTTACTAGTGGAGGACCACAGATTTGGCTTTGCTATTTCTAGCAGCCACTATGAGGAAGGCAGTACTGTTATTTATATGTTTCTCAATATTTCTAGGGCAGGATTTCTCAACCTTGGCATTTTGATATTTGGGACCAGATAGTTCTGTCTTGTACGTGCTATCCTGTTACATTAGAAGCCAGTAGCACACCTTCCCTTCCTTAGTCACGGCACCAAAAAATGTCTCCAGAAATTGCCAAATGACCCCTGAAACAGCAAAATCACCTTCATTGAGAATTACTGCTGTAGAACAATGGCAAAAAAATTACAACAGTCAGGAAAAACCCAGCTATTCCAGGTACGACTTGTAACATTTGATTGTTAGTATACTTTATTGAATGGGTAGAAGTTCAATACATTTAAAGATAAAACATTCATGTAGGTCTTAGATAACTTATTTAATTAGAAAACTCTTTAACCTTTCTAACTGGACTGAGATGATACCGCATTGTGGTTTTAATGTGGCTATCATCAACAGGACAAAAAATAACAAATACTGGCGAGGATGTTGAGAAAAAGGAACCTCCCTATATTGCTGGTGGGAGTGTAAATTGTTGTATAGCCACTAAGGAAAACAGTATGGAGGTCCCTCAGAGAACTACAAATAGATCGACCTTATAACCCAAGCTATCCCACTAGTGGGTATATGCACAAAGGAAATGAAATCAATACATTAAAAAGACACCTGCACTCCCATGTTCATCACAGCACTATTGGCAGTGGCCAAGAGATGAAATCAACCTAAATGTTCGTCAACAGATGAATGGATAAAGAAATGTGGTATATACACACAATGGCATACTACTCAGTTATTAAAAAAATGATATCCTATCATTTGTAGCAACATGATAGAACTGGAAACCATCATGTTAAGGGAAATAAGTCAGGCACAAAAAGACAAACACCACATGATCTCACTCATATGTGGAATCTTAAAAAAAAAAAAAAGTAGTTCTTACAGAAGTAGAGAGTAGAATAATGGTTACCAGAGGCTGGAGAGGGGAGGAGGAAAAGTGGTGGACTAATGGGTACAAAACTATACTGTCTATCCTAGTATGTGCATGTATCAAAACAACACACCGTACCCCACAAATATGTACATGTTAAAATAAAAATGAATTAATAAATTTTAAAAAAGAAAAATTTAAATTCTACAAATATGATTAGAACTTTTTAAAAAAATAATTTTATTATTAATTTTACTATTTGGATTTTGATTTTACTAGCATAAAAATCAATATAGGTTAAGATCTCTTATTCTTCATTTCTGGTTTTCATTCCAGCTCCTCTCTGAATTTCATGTATAAAACTGCTTAATCATCACATCTATTTTAATGGTGGTTGGTATGAGTTAACATAAGAGCTTTGCACAGTGCCTGCTCTTAACAAGTAATAATCATTAGATGATAACTATTATTATTATTCTCATTATTATTTCTAAGTAATAGAGAATAAAATGTTATGGAGTAGGGGACTATATAATAAAACTGAAGACATGAACTGTCCATATTAATTTTCTATTCAGTTTCCTGAATTGCACTCAACTATGATTTTGAATGAATGAGATCACATTGCTACTATTCATGTTCCATAAATAATGTTTAATTCAATGCTCCTCCCTATTCTCTTCCACTACCACTTAGAAAAATTGCAACATGTTCTTCTTTCAAATGTGGATATATTGCATAGTGGCTAAGCTTTTATAAATAGATGTGTAACGAGTGCTTTATTGGCCTTACTCTCCCTCCTATTACAGTTCTTCCATGCCTTCACAGAGAAAGCATCGTCCTCATTATTTTAGGAGCCTCAGGTAATATGTCTCATATGAATAATGCCTTATGCTTCTGAGTGAAGGACTTTTTTCCCATGTCCCCTTCCTTTCCTTCCTTACTTCCACCTTCTTCCTTCCTTCCTTCCTACCTTCCTTCCTTCCTTCCTTCCTTCCTTCCTTCCTTCCTCTCTCTCTCTCTCTGTCTCTCTCTCTTTCATACTGATAAGCCTGCTGCACGCTGATGATTCCTGTAACTGATATTTTGGGGTCATCACGTGGCCAGTTGCTCTGGATTCCCTGAGTTCCACAGAGAAGTGCAGGATGTGCCTCTCTCTTTCTTTTAAGGTTATTATTTTCCAAATTGATACCAAAGTCTTTTAATTAGAGTTTAAAATGTTTTGCCTATTTCAGTTTCTACTTACAGCTTAACGCCCTGTCTCTTTCTACCCTACTGAGTAAATGTGAATCTCTGGGAATATGGGCTGGGAGGATCTCAGCCTCTGTGACAGACTCTGTGCTGCCTTCAGAATCATGCCTCCTCCTCTGATGACCAAATCATCCTTATGTACCCATCTTGTATGACTCTCACCCAAAGCCTAGTTCCACCCTATCTCATGACATGTGATCAGTTCCTAATGCAAGAAGACTTTTTGTGGGACAGCCTCACCTAACTTTTCTGAACCCCTGTTTTGGATACATGTTAGGTCCAGACCCTCCTACATATTTATAAAGTGAGTTGAACTTTAGGGGGGAACTCTTTCAAGATTGATAGAATTTTATTCTGACATTAAGATAAGGCCTCTGTGGACATGTTACTTGGCAGGCTACTAAAACTGCCTTCATGTTTTACATATTAGTTACATTATCAGAAATATTTGTAAATTGAAAGCATATTGTTTTTTAGAACGGCACATAAACAAAAGCTTGGTAAAGATTCCAGAAGAATTTTGAGGAGGGCAGTAGTTTAGATATTGTGTTATTATTTCTAAAATACAATTCTACCCTGCTAGCCCATGTATGCAGCCTATTGTTGGGGGCTTTCACCCAGAATTCTGGCTGGACTTTTTCCCCTGGCATCCAGCACAGTAAATTCCTGACCTTGAAAGTCAAGAACGTCTTAGGAACGCTTCGGTCCAAACTTCTTATTGGTTTTTCACAGCACTCCACAGACTTGATTATGTGATGCACTCAGTTTAGTGCAGACTTACTGCAGAAGTACCAGTTGTGAGTCAGAGCAAAGACTAGCTTACCACGCTGTCTACTTTCCTGAAGCGTTTTCCTCTCATTTGCTCACACGTCACTTTCTGCCTCCCTTGCTTCTTTTGCACCTCTTGCATCTGCCTTTCTCTAGTCTCCAAGGACCAGAAGCGATGGCTTTTAGGTTTTTCTTCCTCTCATCGCATCCTATACGTAGCCTAGTCAGCAAGCCACATGCCTGGTTGTCACAGGTAGAAAGGGTCTCTTCTCTGAACCATCATTCAAACAAGCAGTGACAGTATTCTCTTGGTGTTATTACTAACAGAGGACTATGATCTGAGACAACCAGGCTCAGTCCTTGATATGCAAAGGAATTTGGAAAAATATGATCTTTCACCACAAAACCTAGATTTTTATGCATATTGATGCAAAATTCTATTTTGTATGTCACTTTCTTTACATTTCTTCTGTATCAATCTTAATCTCCCTTTCAGCTCATATACTATTGTCCCCAATGTGTGCATGCACACACACACTCTCTCTCTCTCTCTCTCTCTGTCACCAGGAAGAAGAATAAATTACTGGACAGACCAAGGAGAAGTTCATGTACATGGAAAGAAAAATGTTAAAAGCACATTTTTTACAAAATATAGTAGTTCTGGTTTTAAGAATTTGCCTTATGTGTCTTAACAACTTTAGCAAGATCTTCCTAACCGGCTAGTGTGGTCAGCGGCGTTGCTCCCTGATCCACCACTATTACTTTCCCCTTTGCCTGGTATCATCTATTGCATCTCACATTATTTTTCATATCTAGAGCCATCTCTGTGCCACTGCCCTTCAACTTCCAAATACTAGAACACCTGTCTTCTTAAGTACATCTGGTCTCTAATTGAACCATTATTGTATTTCCTTTTAGCCCTTAATCCTGCTTATCTATATCCATCTCAGTCAAATTCTTTTTGCTTTTTCTCCTTCCCTTCCAGCCCCCAAATATCTCATTCCATGCCAGGTGCCACTAGCAATTGATGAACTCAAACATCTTCTCTTACTCAGAGTTTTTTTTTTTTTTTTAACTGTCAAGAAGTCCTGCAGTGAGGCTGGCTGGTTGGCTCAGTTGGTTAGAGCATGGTTTCATAACACTGAGGTCAAAGGGTTTGGATCCCCATACTGGCCAGCCAACCAAAAAAAAAAGTCCTGCAGCAGTTGAAATCAGGGGTCTGATATGGAGGTGACCATCTTATGTCATCACCAATATAGGGAAATGTTTTTGATAATCTCTCCAACCAATAAGAGGGACATAGAAGAAAGAGTAATTCCTTTTATCACTGAGAATGGCAGGAAGTGAATATGGGCATCTCTTCTGGTGACAGGGATTAGAGTAGAGTTCATGAGCCATGCATCCTGTTTTATCATTTGAACTCTTATAAAATTGTAAAATGGCAAATACACATGGATAGCTTTTGATAGCTAATTTCGCCCTGAAGGACGATTTGGAGCATTATGTCTTGAGAAAGCATGCTTGTAAATTAACTTATGAATGAGATTTTGGAATATAACTTTGCTGTGAACTAAATTGTGTTTCCTCAATATTCATATGTTGAAGCCCAAACTCCTAATGTGATTGTATTTGATAGGGGTTTTAGGAATTAATTAAGGTTAAATGGGGTCTTAAGGTTGGTGTCCTAATCCAATAGGACAGGTAGCCTTATAAGGAGAAGAATCCAAGTATGAGAAAAGGACATGTGAGGACATAGCAGAAAGATAGCCATCCGCAAGCCAAGAAGAGAGTCCTCACCAGAAACTTAATAGGCTGGCTCCTCGATCTTGGACTTTCCAGCTTTCAGCACTGTGAGAAACAAATTCTTGTTCTTTAAGCCACCCAGCCATTGGTATTTTGTTATGGCAACCTGAGCTGAATAAAACAAACCTGTTCATAAATTTTGAATTAAGTACGATTACTCATTTATGAATAGATTATATCCACAAAATTTGACCTAATTACTATTATTATTACTATTTAGTTATAAACTAAATATATGTCGAACATAGATTGAAGTGTTATTTATATAAATATTATTTATGTTTAAATACAAGTAAATGAGTGGGTGATAACTCCCATAGATTCCTAAAGAAAACCTGTTTAGAGATAAGCCTAACTTGGAGTATAGATCAAAACCTGAAGCATCCATTCCGCACCTATGTGCCCAACACTCTTTCCAATCAAAAACCATATCTTCTTATAAAAAACAACCCCCATACTGCAACTCATGATGGGTACTCAATGAATGTGGACTGAATCGAAGCAAAACTATCTTGATTAGAAGTTTATACACCAAAATTAATGACACAGACGTGAAGTATTATCTCTACAAGAATACTTTCAGGCAGATAGAAAGGTATGAATAGGCAGGTAGAGGTCGCACGAAGGTATTTGTGGCTACCTAATGTCCCTTATTATTATGGTTAAAGAAACATTGTTCTCAGGTGCTGGAATATTTTTCTAGTCAAATGTAGTATTTATAATCTTGGAATGAAATATGCTACTACTTTAAGAAATAAAGAAACAAAACTAACAATGTATTCCAAAGTCAAGTAAAAAGATGTTAGGAATTATATGTGTTTTTCTTAAATACATTTTTAAAATCGAAACATAATTGATTAAACATATTCATGGAGTGCAGAGTAGACTAACAGTATTTGTGTACAGTATGTGATGATCAATAAGTATTATTAGCATGTTCATCATTACAAATTGTAATTTTTTTGTGTGTCCCTTACCCAGTGACTCCCTAACCCCCCTCACCCTCCCCCTTTCCCACCTCTGGTAACCACAGGTCTGTTCTCTCCTTCTGAAAGTTCAACGTCTTACTGTGATCCTTCTTTCTTTCTTTCCTTCCTTTTTTTTTCTTTCTTCCTTCCCTCCCTTCCTTCTTTCCTTTCATTCTTTCTCTTTCTCTCTTTCTTTCCTTCCTTCCTTCCTTCTTTTTCTTTCTTCCCACTTATTAGTGAGGACAAGTGGTATTTCTCTTTCTGTGCCTAGCTTATTTCACTTATAATTTTCTCCAAGCGCATCCATATTTCTGTGAATGGCAGAATTTCATTCTTTTTTATGGCTGAGTAGTATTCTACTGTGTATATATAACACATTCTTCTTATCCAATCATCTGTTGATGGACATTTAGGTTGGTTCCATACCTTGGCTATTGTAAATAGAGCTGTGATGAACATGGGAGTGCAGGTATCCCTTCGACATGATGAATTCCATTCCTCTGGGTATATACCCAGTAGTGGGATTGCTGGATCATATGGAAGACCTATCTGTAGTTGTTTAAGAAAACTCCATACAGTTTCCATAGTGGCTGCACTAATTTACAGTCCTATCAACAGTGTAGGAGGGTTCTTCTTTTTCCACATCTTTGCCAGCATTTGTAGTTCTCTTTTTTTTATAATAGCCAGTCTAACTGGGGTGAGATATCTCAGTGTGGTTTTGATTTGTATTTCCCTGATGCTGAGTGATGTTGAGCATTTTTTCACGGGTCTGTTGACCATTTATATATCTTCCTTTGAAAAATGTCTATTCATTTCCTTTGTCCATTTTTTAAATTGGATTATTTGATTTTTTACTGTTGTTTGGGTTCCTTGTATATTCTGGATATTAATCCCTTGTTGGATATGTAGTTTGTAAATATTTTCTCCCATTCTGTAGGTTGCTTTTTACTGTGTTGACTGTTTCCTTTGCTGAGCAGAAGAAGCTTTTTATAAACCTATTTATAAATAATAAATCCTATTTGTCTTATATTTTCTTTTGTTTCTTGAGCTTTGGGGGTCTTATTCATAAAGTCTGTGCCCAGTCCTACAATCTGAAATGTTTCCCCTATGTTTTCTTCTAAGAGTTTTGTAATTTCAGGTCTTATATTTAAGCCTCTAATCCATTTTGAGTTTATTTGGGTATGGGATAAGTGGTATGGGTCTAGTTACATTCAAATGGACACCAGACCCTAATCACTTGCCCTCTAAATGGAAAGTTTTGTTTTTTACTGCACAATATAATTCAGTAGTTATTAAGTTTCATGTGGATATACCAAGGTGAAAAATAAAAACCATTATTTACCTTGTATTGTATAGTTTTTAATGAGTTATCACACCAACTCAAAAACCACATAGAGGTAACATATAGGTAATATATATACATATATATGTGTGTGTGTGTGTGTGTGGTTTTTGAGTAACCCAATAAGTCTTTTGGGATTTATTGATTTATTTTATCTTTGCTTGCCTTCCCAATGACTTAGAATCTGATTAATGCAGGCTTTCCTATGGCATTTTAGCTCTGTATTGGTGTGACAATTGGTTAAAAACTATGCAACACAAGGTAAAAAATGGTTTTTATTTTTCAATTTGGTATATCCATGTGAAGCTCAAATAACTCTACTTATATTGGTTCAGTAAAAAACAAAACTTTCCATTTAGAGGGCAAGTGACTAGATTCCAGTGTCCATTTGAATGATTCTTTCATTATTTAGCTAATAGTGTTGACTATGATGGTGTTGACTATGACAAGGGCTGAATGTTTTTAGAAAGCATGCGTTTCTTTAGTAGTATGGTAGAAAGGCATATGCTGGCAAGGTCAGAGGTCTTTGTGAGGGTACTAGGATCGGTGGAGTAGCCTCTCTAAGACACAGTGTGCTCAATCAATAAACACTTCTTAGACCTCCGCGATGTGCCAGGCAGTACAAAATGAGTTTAACAGTAGCCGAGATAGTAGTACTCATCTTTGATCATCACTTACTCATTTAATCCTCACCAAAATTACATGCAGATAGTACTTTAAAAAGTTGGCTTTTTATAGGTAAGGGAATCAAGGCACTGAGATGTTAACAAATTGCCCAATATTACAAGGCACTGAGATGTTAACAAATTGCCCAATATTACTCAGGATTTAATGATGAAGCCACAATTTCTCCCCAACAGTTTGATTCCAGAAACTTCTCTCTTTACTATTGTTCTGTTGCTTAAAGGATCTTAATTTTCTATTTATTTATGTATTTATTTATTTATTGTTCTTATTTGTTATTTATGTGTTTATTGTTCATGACAGCATTTAAATTGATAAGAACCTTATGAGAAAAGACATGTGGAAATATTTAGTACATTGTGAATGTGTGTTATTATTTATTGTATTTGTTCCATGGATTATGCCTCTTGAATTTAATTCTCATTTTTTTATTTTTAAAAAAGTCTATTTTTAAATGTAGGATTCCCTATTTTGACCTATTTGGGAAGTCTTGGTATTCAGAGTTATAATGTTTTATTCCACTTCCTAGTGCTTCAAGTACTTTGTGTCCTAAAATTAGAGACTTCTACCATCTGCTACTGTCATTTTTAATATTATGAAATAGTCTATACATAAAATTATTATGATCATTAGAAATCTGCTACTGTTGCGCTTTTCATATTCTTATTATATATGTTATCTTATTGCATGCATGAAAAAGAGGATTTTATGAAGGGAAATCGGAATATGGGTGCATGCTTTATTTTGCTAATAATGTACTCTAATGTAGAAGTAACCATGTATTTTACTGGTCTATCCAATTTTAATAATACCTGTTTGCACTTCCTCTTAAGCTTCTACTTTGAAAATCAAATGGCTCCTTGCTATTTACTCTTGTTAATGTTTTAATGTGAGGACCACACACCCCTCGCACTTAGCAGGGGAACCTGAGCTGTGGTCATACTTCCAACACACTGCTGTTGCTACCTGCCTAATAATTCTCTTTGGCTCCCTGTAAACCTGCAGTCAGGAAAGTATTTGAATTTCCCCCCTCTAGCACTTGCAAATCCGATTTTTATGTATAACTAAGTGCTCTTAGTTTTTACTCTATCTACTACTGGGGCCTGGTTTCTAGCAGGCCTGTAACTAAGCCAGATCCGGCCTATGTAATTCTGTTTGTAATGAGAAATCTAAACAGGGAATAGCAGTGAGGCATGGCAGGAATGTGTTTCCATTGGAGAAGTCAGTGTGGGGAAAAAATAAGCAAAGCCATGTCCAGAAGGCCTTTTCAGCTGGCCAAGACGGAAGACTAATGTTATTGTGCACAGGCTATTACCCTGCCAGCCCTTCCTCACAGATTTGCTTTCTCTCTCTGTTCCCCTCCCCCCAATTCCCCTCCCCCTGCCTCCCTCTTTCATCTTTCCCTTCTCTTTCGCTTTCTTCTTCTCTCATTCTTCGGGCTCTGCTGACTGTTTGCTCAGGTGGACAGTGACACCATTTGGAATGAGCTGCACTCGTCCGGTGCTGCACGCATGGCTGTTGGCTGTGTCATCGAGCTGGCTTCCAAAGTGGCCTCAGGAGAGCTGAAGGTGAGGTCTGGGTTGCATTAAGTGTGGGAAATCCAGAGAAGAAGCTGAAACAGGGATGTTGTTTGTGAATCGTGGGGAGTGTGGCATGGTAATAAAAGGAAAGAGGCAGAGGGAGGAAGCCAGGGAGAGGGCCACTAAGGTGTGATAATAACTCGTCTGTAGGTAGATAGTGGCTCATCCAGCTTGCAGGGCCTTCCTCTCCTCGAGAAAACTCTGTGGTCAGACCACTCGGGTGTATTTTTAAGAGCATAGGAATGGTGAGTAAAGCTATGGTCCAGGTTAAAAATACCCTTAGTATATACATATCTGTCATGCCATCCTGGGATTCTCTTTTGAAGTGATTTTAAAAATATGATTACCAAGGAGTTACATATAAGCTCAGAATACCACCCAGAGAGAGGGACAGGGTTGGGGGAGAAAGGTAAATACCAGACGGGAAGGATTGGGAGGAAGGAGGAAATTGTTGATTAGGAGGGTAATGATCCAGAGTATGTTTTTCCATGAAAGAACTTCAAAAATGAGCCATGCTTTATTGTTCTTTTCTTTTTATGGTCTCTTCTTTTCTTCATCATATGAAAAGAACAATGTCCAAACCCCAACGTTTCCCAGTCTAAACAATTTATAAAAGCCGGAGACCTGACAGACGTTGACATTTTATTTGGTATTTTAACAGTGCTATTTAAAGGTATGCCATGTGCGTCTTGAATGCAGTTACCCCAATAAACTTTGTTGGTGCTCACACGGCTTTTTAATGCACTAGTTCACACACTTCATAATGCAATCTGGTTGGTGATTGATTTGATATTTTTAGCAATAGTGGGGCTTAAGGGAAATATATTATGACCAACAACATATGCACTGTGAGTTTGGTTAATCTAAGATAAAATCTAATTAGGATTATTTTTCTTTATGTCTAATGGATTTTTATTCAATTACACCAGACCGTTCCACTTGTGATTAAAAATATAGGGTAGGAATGTGCACTTAACAATGCATTGTCTGTCCCAGAAGTCTTTGATCTGTCTAAGAAGTCAGGCCTACAGAAATATAAGGGTACTTCAAGAAGTTCATGGAAAGATTTGTATTATCTTTCAATTCTATTTTTCACAAACTTTTTGGAGTACCCTCATATAATCTTGGTAAGGTGAACTGTATTTAAAAACTAGATGTGCCTATGTGCATTTCACATGATCAGTATCAGAATATTAATTGCTCATCTCCAGGGACTTAGGGGCCATCAATACGGTGCTTACTATTCAGTCTTATAAGGTGAACTGTATTTAAAAACTAGATGTGCCTATGTGCATTTCACATGATCAGTATCAGGATATTAATTGCTCATCTCCAGGGACTTAGGGGCCATCAATACGGTGCTTACTATTCAGTCTTTACATTTGCTAATGATCACCTAAAAAGTGGAAAGGAATCAGCCTATGGAGAGGTTTTGGCTATCTCCTAGTAGAAATTTAGAAATAATTCTTCCTGTTTGAATGATGTCACTTGTAGTACTGCAATAAACTGACATTTTAAAAGAAGAATATTAAAGGGTCTTATTTTCAAAAGAATTCAAATGGCAGACAACAGCCAGGCCACAATACTATAATTTTCAAAATTATGCTGGTACAACCCTACTTGTTAACAAAGATAATTATTATGTTACCATTCACATTTCTAATTGTTTTATGTTTTTGGAAGTTTAAGCAATAATTCAGAAACCTTCCCAAGTAGAATGCCCACATGTTACTTACACTCATCAAAATCATCATTAAGAATTGCCAAATGTATGCACGAAGAAAGTTGAACAAAAACCTAATTATATTTTTAGGAGGTACCCATTTAAAATAGCCAGTTACAAACAAAGCATCAACAACGTATAGTATGGACATACTGACCACCAGCTGTACTAACATTCACTATTTATATGAAGAGCAAGGATTTGTGCAAATGCCTTTTCTCCTCCTGGTTAAGGAATCAGCAAGCATGGTTTAATAAGAAAAGAAAAGAAAAAGAATAAAGAAAACGAGCCAGCCTAAGCATCAAGAAATCTTGGTCCAAGCTGTACCACCTAAATTTTGTGTCATTTGTGGCAAATCACTTAATTTTTCTGGGCCTCAGTTTCCTGTTCTGCACAATTATCAAGGTGGAACTAATGTTGAAGGTCATTCATGGCACTGACATTTTGAGCTAATTACAAATGAAAAATGGGTCTGATTCTCAATTAGACACACTATGGCATACCAAAGAGTAGCTATTCCTACACTAATTTCAGCTTGCTTTGGTGAGCATTCCAGATTTTTGCAGCTGGGTTATCTTTCTGGTTAGTAAGTCCAAAGAAAAGTCCAAAACAGTGATGATCATAACAGATGCACTGTTGACAGGTCAAGGAGACTAAACCCTTGGTTGCTAATAATTTGGGTAGACCTACGGGGTGCCCTAGAGGAAAGGTAAAAATCACAAGCAATTTGGAGCTACAGTGAAGAATGCACACATAAATGAAGTACAGAGCCATGTTTAGGAACCCCTGGTCAACCAAAATAATTACTAAGTGTCTACTTATCCTAGACTCAAGTATGACAAGCCTGCTGGCCAGGAGCATAATACTCAGGGCTAGGGAGGAATAGCGAATCGTATTCAAATCTGGGAAGGAAATAGGGAAGCTTATTCAAGGACACAGGTAAGTAATCCTCTGATAAGACATGTAAAAAGAAAAACTGGAGCATTTTGCTTTTCATTTTCTGCATCTACATTCAATTCTTAAATGTTCTACATAATTCTTCTGATAAATCAATACCTTAATAAAATAACATTGGCATGTTATAATACTGCATTTTATGAGACTGCACTAATGTTGATTGGAAAATAGAAAAATTTAAGAGCTTTATTTCAAATAGGGTGGGCCTGGATGTAGTGCTGAACTGAGATGGGAGATAGCTGGAGGGAGGACACTGAACTCCCAGAGGATGGGGACATAGGAGAGAAGTAATGTCCACAGAAAAGGAAAATGCCAAGGACAAAATTTTATTACCTGGAACTTTTGCTTGATGCCAAATTTGACCATAACCACCCTCCTAACTTTTGACAGGTTCTGTCCTTTCTTCACCTGGGGGTACTGATGAGCTGAAGGAATTAGAAGAATGAAGCGGGCACAGGGGGTGGTTTTAATGTTGATGCTTAAATGGAACATGCGCAGCAGATGATAGCAGTAAATTGGCATATTTTTGACACATATTTTTGAGTGGACATGCTCAGTGGAGTTCAGTGGAACTTATGGGGATTTTCATGCTTTCCAGGTTTTCAACAAGATATTTAAAAAAATACACACAGGTAGAAGTGTTTTGAATCTACAGATGCTGAAATCGGCTATTTCTAAGATTCTGGTACTAAGGAGCACACATTTTCTGAAAATGATGAAATGTTTGGTGTATTGGAAGTTAAAATTGGAAGAATAATTATCTCAAAATGGTTTTCTTGTTTTATAGAATATTTTAGAGTGTGTGTCTAGGACCTAGGAATATCTCTAAAAGGTGGACTTTTTTTGACTTATCTATAACATAGGGCTCAATACTTATCAAGATTAACTATAAAAAAGATTAACCTTGATGCTGTTTTGACAATGTTACATTGCCTTCATAAAAAAGTTAAAATTATTTTACCTGTCTGGACATTTCTGTCAAAAACAAGTCCCCCCCAAAATATCAGACACCCAGTTATCTGAATGATGGATGGATTTATTAATGTTTTTGGACATTTCTGTCAAAAAAAAAAAGTCCCCCCCAAAATATCAGACACCCAGTTATCTGAATGATGGATGGATTTATTAATGTTTGATATTAATTGTGATGTGATGTTGCTAATAATACCTGCTATTTATAGAGTATCTACTGTAGGCTGGACAGTTTATACGTAGTCTGCTGTTATTCTTACCATGTCCCCTTGAACTCAGTAGCACCAATAGGTCACTGACTCAAAGACATCGAGTAACCTTCAAGATCCTGCACACAGGTTGTTAAATAACAAAGTCTGTAAATCTCATAATCCATTGTTCTCTTTCATAAATCATTGTAAATTTCATTATCCAAGAGACTCTATCAGGACTCTGTTACCCTTGTAGCATACATATATGTAAGAAAAAAAAAAGAGTTAAATCCATCTATCTTGAATTGTCTATATCCTCTCTTTTTACTTATAAAATACTTCATACATACAAGAAGGTAAAAGTTGCATTCTTAACTTATGAAGTATAGTGATCAAATAAATACTCGTGAGCCCCTCATCCAACTGAATAGAAATTTGCTCACACTCATGAAATTCTCTCAGTACTATAGTCATTAATCTTTTGTATTTTAAAAATTATTTCCTCCCTATTCTTTAATATTTTTAAACATATTTTTGACCCTTATGAAAATGGAATCTTATTGAATGTATCCCTCAGTTTTCTTTCCCCCCCTTAAAATTATGGTATGAGGATGTATCCATGTGAATGTATGCATCTCTGACTGATTCATTTTCATTGCTATGAACTATTCCTTTTGCACCGTAATTTGTTTGCTTATTCTTCCATTGGACATTTTAATTGTTTCCAAGTTTTTGCTCTTTCACTATGGCATAATTAAGAGTAAAAGAGCCAACTCCTAGGCTAGCTACATAATAAAGTTCAGTAGGTAATGCCAAGTGGAGTTCTAAAGTCATTTGGCCACAATGACACCAGCAAAAATGTCACTTTAGACCTCTGAAAAATCTTTTCTCTATTAAAGTAATGACAAAACTGGCAAAATATGTCAGGATAAAAATTTTTTTAAAACTCTGGAAATTAACTAAAGGCTGTCAACTGCTCAGGAAGCATGTTTCAAAAAACAAACCTGCTGACATACTGGCCAATTACCAAAAAACCAACCAACCAACCAAACAAAAAAAACAGCTGAATCTTGGTTAAGAACAAATTGAGCTTTGTCATTTTTTAACTTGCTTTGTTCCAATCTTCCCCTTTCTAGCTCCATGGTAGCCTTAACAAATAACAGCCTGCATTCTCAGTAAAAACTAGTTACGTTGTGGTTTCCACAGGGGGCTTAATGGAGTTGGAGCTCCTTCAAAGCCTCATTCCCAGAGAATCGTCATTATTTGACTTGTCTGGTGCTTCTCTCCACGACACACTTGCAATGCTGTCTTTTCTGGCCTCTGATGGAGTTCACCCAGTGTGAAAGTCTTTTTCCCAGAAGGATTTGTTGAAAAAAATTAAAGGCAATTAATTTTATGGCTGCCTGAAGTGGTGAGTAACAGTGGGGCAAACAATAGCATAACCAAAAGCTTCAAAGGAAAAATTGAGGAATGAGATGTGCATGAAGACTATACAACGCCTCATCAGACTCCTGAGAATCTAGAAGGCTACATGCATGATAGGACTGTGTTCTGTGTTCATGTTCAGGAAATACCTGAGATGGCCCTAAGCTCTCATCTCAAGCTGACTTGCAGGCTCTGCTCAAATAGGAAGTGAAGGCAAAGGTGTAGTTCTCAGATGCCTGGCTAGGAATTGAAAGTGTGCCCTAATACATACACACAGAACCCCTTGACAAAGGCGGGGGTACTTACTGGTTCCAGGCATTTTAGGAAACCTCTGTCTAAGTTAATGAAACAAAGACTTCAGTGCCATGTAAAACAGAGTACAGATTTTTTAGAATTAGTTCAGAAAACTTACTAAACAAACAAAACAAGAACAAACAGTAACAACAAGTTGTATTAATCCACTTCTGTTGCTTATAGCAAAATACCTGGAACTGGGTAATTTGTAAGAAAACAAAATTTATTGCTTACAGTTTCAGGGACTGGGAAATCCAAAGTCCAGGGGAAATATCTGGTAAAGGCCTGGTGACAGTGATGAATGGGTCACACATGGCAGAAAATAGCAGAGCAGAGAGAGAGAGAGAGAGAGAGAGAGAGAGAGATTCTTATGTGCTCTCCTTTTAATGTCCTAAGAACCACACCCCTGAGCACCATTATTAATCGATTCATTACAGCATGGTCCTAAGAATCTAATCTCGTCTTCAAGTCCCCACCTTCCAATTACCATAGTAAGATTTCCCACCGTCTTTACAATGTCACAGTGGGAACTAAGTTTTGGGGGGATATCAATCCACAGCATTCTGCCCCCAGCCCCACAAAACTCATGTCCTTTTCACATACAAGTACATTCATTTCCTCCCCCTAGTCCCAAAATCTTAATTTGCTTCAGTCCAAAAGTCCAAAGTCTCAAGATCCCATCTGTGAAATCAAAACAATTTATCTACTTCCAAAATACAATGGTGGGACAGGGTACTTCAAAAAGGGAGAAATAGTCCAAAAGAAAGCAGTAATTGGTCCCAAACAACTCTAAAACCTAGCCCGGCAGTCATTAAATCTTAAAGCTGGTGAATCGTGTATCTTGACTTCATGTTCAACATCCTCTGCACACTGGTGGAGGGGTGGGGCCCCCATGTCCTTGGGCAGATCAGCTCCTGTGGTTTTCCTGGTCTCAGGTTATGTTTTAGCTCTCGCAGGCTGGTGTTGCATGCTAGTAGCTCTACAAGTCTCCATGGTGGTCCTGCTCCCATGGCTTCACTAGGCATGACCTTGGTGTTTTTCCTCTGCTGCAACTCCAACCCTACATTTCCACTCAGCATTGCTCTAGCAAAGGCTGTCTTTGGCGCCCCTGCCCCTGCAACAGATCTCTTCCTGGGCCCCCAAACTTTTCCATAAACCCTTTGAATTTGGAGAGGAGGCTCCCAAGCCTTCACAGTTCTGGCATGCTGTGAGCCTGCAGACATAACACCACATAGATGCCACCAAGCCTTCTGGCTTGTGTCTTTCAAAGATATGGAGACAGCCACACCTGAGGCCAATTTAGCCACAGCTAGTGCAGCCAAAGCAGCAGGGGTGCTGGTATGGGGACCAGAATCCCTGGGTTGTCCTGGGCAGCAAGCCCGTGGAGGACACATCAAGCCTTTTCCCCAAGACCATTCTGTCTCCCTAGGCATTTAGGACTGTAATAGAAGAAGTAGCCTCTGAAATGCCTTCAAGGTTTTTTTTCCCCTTTTTTTCATAATCCCATTCTTCTGTACTAATCTCTTTAGCAAAGAATCACTGGACGGCACCCTTGCTCTTGTGTCCAGGCTGAAAATTTTCCAATTTTTTGCCATCTTCTTTCTTTTGAATTATAAAAAAGAAACAAAATATACTTAAAATATCCAAATGAAAATCGATAAGATGCCAGAAGTAAAACAATACCTTTTGGTAACAACCCTAAATGTAAATTGATTAAATTCCCTATTCAAAAGACCCAGACTGGCTGATTGGGTCAAAAAGCTAGTTCCAAATATATGGTGTCTACAGGAGACTCACCTCACCTGTAAAGACCCACCCAGATGAAGAGAGAAGGGATAGAAAAAGATATACCAATCAAATGGAAATAAAAAATGAGCAGCAGCAGCTATTTTTATATCAGAAAAGTAGATTAGAAACCAAAATCTCCAAAATATAAAAAGAAGAAGGCTAAGAAGACCACTATATTAATGACAAAGGGATCTATCCAGCAAGAACACATAACAAACATAAATAGCTGTGCACCCAACATTGGAACACCCAGACATATAAAGTAAACACAATTAGACCTAAGGAGATAGATAGACCCAAATGCAATAATAGATGGAGACCTGAACACCTTTCTCTTAACATTGGACAGATCATTAGGCAAAAAAATCAAAAGAAAACAATGATTTAAATTGCATTTTAGACCAATGGACTTTGCAGACATCTACAGAACATTTCATCCAACAATCACAGAATATTCATTCTTCTCATCTGCAAATGGAACATTCTCCAGGATAGACAACATGTTAGGTCACAAATCAAGCCTCAAAAAATTTTTAAAAATTTAAATCATTTCAAGTATCTTCTCAGATCACAGTGGATTAAAACTAGAAATCAATAACAAGCAAAACAGTGGAAAATATACAAACACACAGAAATGAAACAATATGCTCCTGAAATACCTATGGGTCCAAGAAGAATGTTGATGGAGTTTGGATGTGTTGTCCCCTCCAAAACTCATGTGGAAATTTTATCTCCAATGTGGGAGTGTTGGAAACTGATTGAGTCATGGGGGCAGATCCCTCATGAATGGATTAATGCTCTCATGAGTGAGTTCTCGCTCTGTTAGTTCCTGTGAGAGCTCATTGCTTAAAAAGACCCTGGCACCTTCTCTCTCTCCCTTGCTTCCTCTCTCTTGCTTCCTCTTGCCATGTGATCTGCTTGTACCCACTGGCTGCCTGCCACTTTCCGCCATGAGCAGAAGCAGCCTGAGACCCATGGCAGATGCAGCTGTCCCAGAATTGTAAGCCAAATAAACTTCTTTTCCTTATAAATTACCCAGTCTCAGGTATTTCTGTTATAGCAACACAAAATGGACTAAAACAGAAAATTGGTACCAAAAGTGGGGTGTTGCTATACAGTTACCTGAAAGTGTGGATGCAGCTTTGGAACTGGGTAATGGGGAAAAGTTGGAGGAGTTTGGAGGACTTAGAAGAAGAGAAAAAGATGAGGGAAAGTTTGGAATGTCTTAGAGACGTATGTGGTGGTGAGCAGAATGCTGATAGACATGTGGACAGTAAAGGCCATATGAATGATGAGGTCTGAGTTAGAAATGAGGGACTTATTGGGAATTGGAAAAAAGATAATCCTTGCTACACCATAGCAAGGAACCTGGCTACATTGTGTCCATGCCCTTGGACTTTGTGGAAGTTGGAACTTAAGAGTTGTGAGGGCCGAACCTGTGGCACGCTTGGGAGAGTGCGGTGCTGGGAGTGCAGCAGCGCTCCCGCTGTGGGTTCGGATCCTATATAGGGATGACTGGTGTGCTCACAGCGCTCACTGGCTGAGCGCAGTGTGGCTGGTCTCAAAAAGGACAAAAAAAAAAAAAAAGAGTTGTGAACCAGAGCATTTGGTCAAAGAAATTTCTAAGCAGCAAAGCATTAAGGATGCTGTGTGGCTACTTCTAACAGCCTGCTCTTGAGTTATGGCAGCAAAGGCATAATGTAAAGTCAGAATTTAAAAGGGAAGAAGAGCATAAAGTTTTGGAAACTTTGCGGCCTGGCCATGTGGTAGAGAAGTGGAGAGCAGGAGAAAAATGCAAGGGTGAAGCTGATAAATTGTTTGCTAAAGAAGCTGATAAATTGTTGTGGGGCAGCCAGATGTTAAGAACCAGGACAATGGAAAAAATGGCCTAAAGGCATTTGAGAAGTCTGGAAAGGTGCCCCACCCATCACAGGCCCTGAGACCTAGAAGGACTGAGTTATCCTGGAGGACAGACCTGGGGTGCAGCTGCATCCAGCTCCCTGCATCCTACTCCCTGCATCCCAGCTGCTCCGGCTGGAGCAGCCCCAAACGTGGTTTGTGCAGCAGCTCTGGAGAGTAGAGGCCCAAAACCTTGGTGGCATCCACGTTGTGTTAAGTGTGCAGGCCAGCAGGACAGGTTAGCAGTGGAGGCACGGCAGCCACCACCCAGATTCCAGTGGATGTATGGAAAAGCCTGGGGGCCCAGGCAGAGACCTGCTGCAGGGGTGTAGCCATGGCTGAGGCCATCTACTAGAGCAATGCCAAGCAGGAAAGTGGGGTTGGAGACCCCACAGGGAGCCCACACCAAGGAAATGTCTAGTAGAGCCAAGGCAGCAGGACCACCATGGAGACCCCAGACTTATGGACCTACCAGAGTGGAACACAGGCCTGGAAAAGCAGCAGGCAAGGCTGCACCTGGCAGAGCTGTGGGAATGAGGCTGCCTGATGCTTTGGGGGCCCAGATGCCCAATTGTGCCCAGGATGCAGGACTTGGAGTCAAAGAATATTATTTTGGAGCTTTAAGACATAATGTCTGCTCTGCTGGGTTTCAGACTTATTTGGGGCCTGTTTTTCCTTCCTTTTGGCCTACTCCTCCCTTTAGGAACGGGAACGTATACCCATTGCGTCTTGGCAGTAGATAAATTTGGTTTTGTTTTTCAGGTTCATAGCTGGAAGGACTTTTGCTTTTGGTCTCAGATGAGACTTTGGACTTTGGACTTTTAAGTTGGTGCTGGAGCAAGCTAAGACTTTTGGAACTGTTGGGATAGAATGATGGTATTTTGTATGTGAGAGTGACATGAGTTTTGGGGAGCCAGGGGCAGAATGATGGGGTTTGGATGTGTTGTCCCCTCCAAAACTCATATGGAAATTTGATCTCCAATGTGGCAGTGTTGGAAACTGATTAAGTCATGGGGGCAGATCCCTCATGAATGGATTAATGCTCTCCCTGGGGGAAGGGGGATTAATAAGTGAGTTCTCACTCTGTTAGTTCCCGTGAGAGCTCATTGCTTAAAAAGACCCTGGCATCTTCTCTCTCTCTCTTGCTTCCTCTCACCATGTGATCTGCTTGTGCCTGCCGGCTGTCTACCACTTTCCACCATGAGTAGAAGCAGCCTGAGACCCATGCCAGATGCAGCTGTCCCAGAATCGTAAGCCAAATAAACCTCTTTTCCTTATAAATTACCCAGTCTCAGGTATTTCTGTTCTAGCAACACAAAATGGCCTAAAACAAATGTAAATAGAAAATCAAAAAATTTCTCAATACTAATTGGGATGTTCCAAAAGCACAAGTAAGAGGAAAGTTTATTACAATAAATGCATACATCAAAAGAACAGAAAGATTTCAAATAAACAACCTAATGCTACACCTCAAAGAAGTAGAAAAAAAGAACAGTCAAATCCCAAAATTAGTAGACATAAGGAAATAATTGAAATCAGAGCAGAACTAAATCAGATAGAAGCCCCCAAAAGACACAAAAACATCAATGAAATAAAAAGTTGGTTTTTATGGAAGATAAACAAAATAGACAAACCATTAACTAGGTTACCTAAAGAAAGAAGAGAGAAGACCCAAATGACAAAAATTAGAAATTAAAAAAGAGACTTTACTACTGATAACACAGAAATACAAATAAACATCAGAAACTATTATAAACAAATACATGCCAACAAATTTGAAAACTTGGATGAAATGGATAAATTTCTGGACACATACAAATTACCAGGACTGAACCAAGAAGAATTAGGAAATCTGAACAGACCAATCACAAGCAACAAGATAGAGGCAGTAATCAGCAACCTTCCAACAAAGAAAAAAACAGGACTAGATGGCTTTACTGTGAATTCTACCAAATCTTTAAAGAGGAATTAATACCAATTGTCTTTAAACTATGCCAAAAAATTTGAAACAGGGGACATTCTCCCAAACTCATTCTATGAGGATCACCCTGATACCAAAACCAGACAAATATACTTCAACAAAAAAATTATAAACCAATGTCTTTGATTAACATAGATACAAAAATCCTCATTAAAATATTGGCAAACAGAATTCACCTCCACCAACAAAAAATTATACACCATGATCAAGTGGAATTCATCCATAGGATGCAAGATCGTTCAACATACAGAAGTCAATAAATGAGATACACCACATCAACAAAATCAAGGACAAAAACCATATGATTATCTCAATAGATGCAGAAAAACCATTTGACAAAATCTGACATCACTTCATGATAAAGACTGTCAGTAAATTAAGTATAGAAGAAAAGTATCTCAGCATGATAAATTCCTTATATGACAAATCCACCACCAATGTCATCCTAGGTACAAGATAAGGTTTCCCACTCTCACCACCCCGGTTAACATCATATTGGATGCACCAGCCAGAGCAATCAGGAAAGAGAAAGAAATAAAGGGTATCCAGATTGGAAAAGATGAAGTCAAACTGTCCTTGCTTGCTGAGGGCATGATCATATATATAGAAAAACCTAGAAATTTTACAGAAAAACTCTTAGGGCTGATAAATGATTTTAGTAAAGTTGCAGGATACAAAGTCAGCACACAAACATCAGTAGCATATTTATACTCCAACAACAAAGTAATTGTAAAAGAAACCAAAAACCTAGCACATTTATAATAGTTACACTCCCCAGAAAATAAAAATAAATAAAATAAAATACCTAGGAATCAATTTAACCAAGGTAGTGAAAAATCTCAACAATGAGAATTACAAATCACTGTTGAAAGAAAATTCAAGACTACAAAAAATGATGGAAAGACATCCCATGCTCATGGGCCAGAAGAATTAACATTGTGAAAACGTCCATACTACCCTTAGCAATTTACAGATTCAATGCCATCCCCATCAAAATAACAATGACCTTCTTCATATAGAGAAAACAACCCAAACATTCATATGGAACAACAAAAGACCCAGAATAGCCAAGCTATTCTAAGCAAAAATAAATAAATAAAGCTGGAGGCATAACACTACCTGATTTCAAACTATACTAAAAAGCTACAGTTACCCAAACAGCATGGCACTGACATAAAAACAGGCACTCAAATGAATAGAATAGAATAGCAAATCCAGGAATCAACACACAAACTTACAGAAAACTCATCTTTGATGAAGTCACCAAGAATATATATTGGGGAAAACAATACTCCTTCAATAAATGGTGCTGGGAAAACTGGACATCCATATGTAGAAGAATGAACCTAGACCCATACCTCTCACCATATACCAATAAGAAATTGCAATGGATTAAATATTTAATATAAGACCTGAAACTATAAAACTCCTAAAAGATGGGCCAGCCCGGTGGCGCACTGGATAGTGCGCCGCTTGGGAAGCGCGGCGGCACTCCCGCCCGAAGGTTTAGATGCCAC
>NW_007731526.1:91401-153976 GCF_000696425.1 Galeopterus variegatus
CAGAAAAAGACAAAAGACAAAAAAAAAAAAAAAAACTCCTAAAAGAAAACATAGAGGAAACACTTCAGGAAGTAGGACTGAGCAAAGACTTTATGAAGGTGACCTCAAAAGCACATGCAACAAAAGGAAAAATAAATAAATGAGATTATCTCAAGCTGAAAAGCTCCTGCACAGTAAAAGAAACAATTAACAAAGCAAAATCAACTTACAGAATAGGAGAAAATATTTGCAATCTATGCATCCAACAAAGGATTAATACCCAGAGTATACAAGGAACACAAACAACAGTAAAAAAAAAAAAAAACCCAATTAAAAAAAGATCAAAAGAGCTGAACAGACATTTTTCAAAGGAAGATGTAAAAATGACCAACAGACCCATGAAAATATGCTCAATATCACTTAGCGTCAAGGAAATGCAAATCAAAACCAAATTGAAATATCATCTCACTCTAGTTAGACTGGCTATTATCAAAAAGACAGAATAACAAATACTGGCAAGTATGCAGAGAAAGGGGAACCCTCCTACACTATTGGTGGGAAGGTAAATTGGCACAGGCATTATGGAAAACAGTATGGAGGTTTCTCAAACAATGACAGATAGAACTTCCCCGTGATCCAGCAAATCTTCTTCTGGGTAGATACCCAAAGGAATGGAAATCATCTTGTCAAGGGGATACATGCACCCCTATGTTTATCAAATCTCTCTTTGCAATAGCCAAGAGTTGGAGCCAACCTAAACATCCATCATTAAATGACCAGATAAGGAAAATGTGGTAAATATACACAATGGAATATTACTTTGCCATACAAAATAATGAAATACTGCCATTCGCAGCAAGATGGATGAACTTAGATAAAATCGTGTTAAGTGAAATAAGCCACGCACAGAAAGAGAAATACCTCATGTCTTCACTCATAAGTGGGAGCTAAAAAATAAACAAATAAAAAAAGAAAGCAAGATACAACAATCACAATAATATGTTAATCTTTCAAAAGTAGAGAACAGAACTGAAGTTACCACAGGTGGGAAAGAGGGTGGGGTAAGGAGGGTAAGCCAGAAATTAGTAAAGGGACATAAAAAATGATTACAATGTAAAATGTTGAATATATGAATTATCATGATTTGAGCATTACATATTGTACAAAGGTATTGATATTAATCTCTGTATCTGACAGATATGTACAATCAATGATGTTTCAATATGAATATATGAATTATCATGATTTGAGCATTACATATTGCACAAAGGTATTGATATTAATCTCTGTATCTGACAGATATGTACAATCAATGATGTTTCAATAAAAATGAAAAAAAAATAAGAGCCAGTTTTGACAAAAAATTAGGAGACAGGCACAAAAACATGAAAGTATTGTCCATACAAAGAATAAAAAAAGCTACTAATAACTGTCCCTGAGATAGGTTAGGTATCAGACTTACTAGAGTAAGACTTTACGTCAGATATTTTAAATATTTTCAAAGAAGTAAATTAAACCATCTCTAAAATTTGTATGAGAATGTATGCCATTACAAACAGGGAATATTAATAAATAAGTATTAATTTAAAAAAAGAACCAAATTGGAATTCTAAAGTTGAAAAATATAATAACTTAAATGAAAAATTTACTAGAGGGGCTTTGTAGAAGATTCAAGAAGGCACAGTAAGAAAATCAGCAAACTTAAAGATAGCAAAATGGAGAGTATCTAGGCGAACCACAGAAAGTAAAGAGGATGAAGAAAAATTAACAGTGCTTTGGAGTTCTCAAGGACATGATCAAATGTACGAACATATGCATAATAAGAATCCCAGAGAAGGGACAAGATACATAAAGAAAGAGAAAGAATATTTGAAAAAAACAATGTCAAACACTTTCAAATTTGATTTAAAAAATTAATCTGCATATCTAGGAAATTCTGTGAACTCAAGTAAGATAAACTTAAAGAGATCCACACCTAGACATATTATAATGAAACTATGAGGGTACTTCAAAAAGTACATGGAAAGATTCTTATTATCTTTTTATTCTTTTCTTCCCGTGAATTTTTTGAATTACTCTTGTATTGAGAGCCAGAGATGAATAGAGAACCTTAAAGATAGCAAGAAAGAAGCAACTCATCACCTACAAGCATCCTCCATAAGATTGACAACTGACTTCTCTGTAGAAACCACGAAGGCCAGAAGGCAGTGGGATAATATATTCAAAGCGCTGAAAGAAATACTGTCAGCCAAGAATTCTATATCCAGCAAAACTATTCTTCAGATATGAAGGTGAATTTAAGACATTCTCAGATATGCAAAAACAGAGAACTTATTGCTATCTAACATGATTTATTAGGAAATGCTAAGGGGAGTCATTTGAGTTGAAATGAAAGGATATTAGACAGTAACTTGAATCCACATGGAGAGATAAAGAGTACCAATAAATGTAAGTACATAGATAAATACACATTATTATGTAAATATGATGAGTTTTTTGTTTGTTTTGTTAAGTCTTTCCAATCTCATGTAAAAGACAATTGCATAAGGCAATAATTATAAATCTGTGTTGATGGGTACATAGTATACAAAGATGTAATTTGCATGACAGTAACAGCACAAAGGAGGAAAGTGGAAATGTAGCTATGTGGATAATGAAACAATGTCTTTGTATACTTTTGAAATATGGATGGTGACTGAACCAGATTGTTACACATTAAGATGTAAATTGTAATCCACAGGGCAACCACTAAGAAAATAGTTTAAATGTAGCAGTATATGAAAAGAAATGACAAGGAAATTAAATGGTACCCTAGAGAATATCTCACTCAAAAGAAGGTAGTGATGGGGAAATAAAGGAACAAAAATAAGACAACATATGGAGAATAAATACCAAAGTCATTGTGCCAAATACAACCCCCACTGGCAGCACATAAGAGTTCCCCAAACTCTTCATTCTTGTCTATATTTGGCGTTTTTCACATTTTAAAATATTTGCTGATCTTGTACGTGTAAAATGCTATTGCTAAAATGGTTTTGCTATTGATGAAATTGAGCACCATTTTTCATTCAGGCTTCTAATACGAAATACTTTTTATATCTTTTACCTATTTTTATATTGAATTCTTTATTTCCTAATTAATTTTTAGAAATTTTAAAATATATGCAGGATACTGGTACTCTCTCATGTTTAAGTGTAGTAAGTGTATTCTCTCAGGTTGTGGCTTATGTTTTCATTTTTTTAAAATCATGTATTCCAAGAAGAGAATTCCTTAATTTTCTTTAATTTTTGTTCTGTTTTGCATCTTGTTTAATGATATACTTTCCAACCTTGAGGTCATAAAAATATTCTCCTATATTTTCTTTTTTAAAGTTAAACTTTTAACAGTTAAGTCTTGAATCCACGTGGAATTACGTTTTTTGCATATGCTATCAGGCATGGATACAATTTCTCCTCTTTATCCTCACCTTTTTTCTTTTTGAAATGTATAATAATTTTTTTTCAGCACCATTTTATTGAAACTGGTACAAAACTGTTATCTACCCTATGTAAATCATTGCACAGTATATGCATGTATTTAAACACCATATGGTACACCACAAGTATGTGCAAGTAAATGTTAAAATATTTTCAATAAACAAAAATTCTATCATTTACCCACTGTTCTATATGGCATTTTGTTGGAGACCAAGTCTCCCTGTGAGGTTGGGCCTGTTTCTGAGATCTCTATTTTATTCTGTTGGTCTGTTTGTTTATCTCTGAGCCAGTATCACATACTATGCTTTACCTAAACTATATAAGAAGTCTTAACTATCTGATAGGATAAATTTTTCTTCTTTGTTATTCTTCTTCATTAATTCTTGACTTTATCTTTGCCCTTAAATCTATAGTATAGACTTAGTTTTGTCATTTTGCATGAAACATCTGATGAGATTTGGGGGGGGGCATTGAATTTATAAATAAGTCTGAGGAGAATTAACATCTTTAGAATATTTAGTCTATTTGTTTGTGAGCATGTTATATTTTTTCAGTTTTGTCATTTTGCATGAAACATCTGATGAGATTTGGGGGGGGCATTGAATTTATAAATAAGTGTGAGGAGAATTAACATCTTTAGAATATTTAGTCTATTTGTTTGTGAGCATGTTATATTTTTTCATTTGTTTAGATATTCTTTGAAGTCTCCTGATCAAGTTTTATAATTTCCCCAAAGACAAACAAGATTTGTATGTAGGTAATTAATGTTTTTGAAAAAAAATTGTAATGGCATTTTAAAAAATTACATTCTGTTTTTGTTCTGATATACAAAGTTACTGTTTAGTTTTTGCTATTATTGCATTATTATTATTATGCTAGTATTATTATAAAATTAGTTTATTAACTTTAATACTTTGTAAATATTTGGTTTTTATTTATATAATATCATTGGCAAAAAATTGATACTTTTATTTCTTCTTTTTCAATAATTATGCTATTTAAATTTTTAAAACTCCTAATTATATGGGCCAAATCTCTGGTATAATGCTGAAGAAAATTGGTAACAGTTGAGTATTATTGTGTTTTTCTAGATTATCTGTTTCACCATTAAATATTTTATCTACTAAAGGCTATTAAAAATATTTTTATTTTGTGAAGGAAATTCCTTTCTTTTCCTACCTTTCTAAGAATTTTCTTTCTCATCATGAGTTAATATTACATTGTATAAAATGTTTTATTCCATAGCTACTGGGATTATCTTGTTATTTGTGTTTAATTTATTAATGTTGTGAGGTATATTGGGTATTAGTCTGTTTTCTGTTGCTTATAACATAATACTTGAAACTGTGTAACTTATAAGAAAACAAAATTTGTTTCTTACAGTTTTGGAGGCTGGGAAGTCCCCAGTCCAGGGGTCGCATCTGGTGAGGGCCTTCTTTTAGGTGGGAACTCTCTATAGAGTCTCAGGGCAACCAGGCAATCGTATGGACAGAGTGACAAGAACTCTTTCATGTGCTCTTCTTATAACGTCATCAGTCCACACCTATGATAACTCATTACTCTATGAAGGGATTAATCCTTACATGAGAGCACAGTCCTCAGGATCCAATCACCTCTTAATGGCCCCACCTTTCAAATACCATAATTGGATTTCCCACCCTCTTAACACTGTTGTAAGTTTCAATGAGTTTTGGGAAGACATTCAATCCACAGCATATTGACTCATTTTCTAGTGCTATTAATTTTTATTCTTGAGAGAAACCTACCCTGGTTATAATTTATCATAGTTTTTATACATTGCTGTATTTGGTTTGCTAATATTTTGGTTAGGAATTTTGCGTATATGTTCATTACTAAAATTGGTCTGTAATTCTTAGAAAGACTCCATCAGTTTGGGGCATCAGGGCTTCATGAATTTGTCTCTTTTTTTCTCTATTTTGGAATAATGGTTTGGGTAAAGTTGAGCAGTTTGTTTCTTCAGTGTTTCGTATACCTTAACTCTAAGGCCATAGAGCATTATTGTTTGGGAAGATTTTTAACTACTAGTTCAACTTCTTCAATGAGTATAAACACCTTGGAGATTATATTTCCTCTTGAGTCAACTTAGGAAAGTTATGTTTCTTCTAGATATTTTACATAAGAGCTAAGATTTTAAAATTACTTATATAAATTTGTTCATAATATCCTCTTTTAGTACTTTAATGTTTGCAGGAGTTTAGCTATGAATCCTTTTCATTCCCATGTTGTTTGTTTCTTTCCTTTTTTTTTGATCAATTCTGTCAGAAGTCTGACGATTTTATAGTGCTCATAGAGCAAACTTTTGGCCTTTTATATGTGGTTTATATTTCATGATCTTTTTCTATTTTAATTATTTCCTTTGTTTTATTGGGGGCTGTTTTATTTATTTTAATAATTTTTTAATTGTCTATTTNTTTGTTATTCTTCTTCATTAATTCTTGACTTTATCTTTGCCCTTAAATCTATAGTATAGACTTAGTTTTGTCATTTTGCATGAAACATCTGATGAGATTTGGGGGGGGGCATTGAATTTATAAATAAGTCTGAGGAGAATTAACATCTTTAGAATATTTAGTCTATTTGTTTGTGAGCATGTTATATTTTTTCATTTGTTTAGATATTCTTTGAAGTCTCCTGATCAAGTTTTATAATTTCCCCAAAGACAAACAAGATTTGTATGTAGGTAATTAATGTTTTTGAAAAAAAATTGTAATGGCATTTTAAAAAATTACATTCTGTTTTTGTTCTGATATACAAAGTTACTGTTTAGTTTTTGCTATTATTGCATTATTATTATTATGCTAGTATTATTATAAAATTAGTTTATTAACTTTAATACTTTGTAAATATTTGGTTTTTATTTATATAATATCATTGGCAAAAAATTGATACTTTTATTTCTTCTTTTTCAATAATTATGCTATTTAAATTTTTAAAAGTCCTAATTATATGGGCCAAATCTCTGGTATAATGCTGAAGAAAATTGGTAACAGTTGAGTATTATTGTGTTTTTCTAGATTATCTGTTTCACCATTAAATATTTTATCTACTAAAGGCTATTAAAAATATTTTTATTTTGTGAAGGAAATTCCTTTCTTTTCCTACCTTTCTAAGAATTTTCTTTCTCATCATGAGTTAATATTACATTGTATAAAATGTTTTATTCCATAGCTACTGGGATTATCTTGTTATTTGTGTTTAATTTATTAATGTTGTGAGGTATATTGGGTATTAGTCTGTTTTCTGTTGCTTATAACATAATACTTGAAACTGTGTAACTTATAAGAAAACAAAATTTGTTTCTTACAGTTTTGGAGGCTGGGAAGTCCCCAGTCCAGGGGTCGCATCTGGTGAGGGCCTTCTTTTAGGTGGGAACTCTCTATAGAGTCTCAGGGCAACCAGGCAATCGTATGGACAGAGTGACAAGAACTCTTTCATGTGCTCTTCTTATAACGTCATCAGTCCACACCTATGATAACTCATTACTCTATGAAGGGATTAATCCTTACATGAGAGCACAGTCCTCAGGATCCAATCACCTCTTAATGGCCCCACCTTTCAAATACCATAATTGGATTTCCCACCCTCTTAACACTGTTGTAAGTTTCAATGAGTTTTGGGAAGACATTCAATCCACAGCATATTGACTCATTTTCTAGTGCTATTAATTTTTATTCTTGAGAGAAACCTACCCTGGTTATAATTTATCATAGTTTTTATACATTGCTGTATTTGGTTTGCTAATATTTTGGTTAGGAATTTTGCGTATATGTTCATTACTAAAATTGGTCTGTAATTCTTAGAAAGACTCCATCAGTTTGGGGCATCAGGGCTTCATGAATTTGTCTCTTTTTTTCTCTATTTTGGAATAATGGTTTGGGTAAAGTTGAGCAGTTTGTTTCTTCAGTGTTTCGTATACCTTAACTCTAAGGCCATAGAGCATTATTGTTTGGGAAGATTTTTAACTACTAGTTCAACTTCTTCAATGAGTATAAACACCTTGGAGATTATATTTCCTCTTGAGTCAACTTAGGAAAGTTATGTTTCTTCTAGATATTTTACATAAGAGCTAAGATTTTAAAATTACTTATATAAATTTGTTCATAATATCCTCTTTTAGTACTTTAATGTTTGCAGGAGTTTAGCTATGAATCCTTTTCATTCCCATGTTGTTTGTTTCTTTCCTTTTTTTTTGATCAATTCTGTCAGAAGTCTGACGATTTTATAGTGCTCATAGAACAAACTTTTGGCCTTTTATATGTGCTTTATATTTCATGATCTTTTTCTATTTTAATTATTTCCTTTGTTTTATTGGGGGCTGTTTTATTTATTTTAATAATTTTTTAATTGTCTATTTAGTTCATTATTTTTCAACTTAGTTTTCTCTACTATATGTATCACAACTATACATTTTACTCTAAGTGGTATTTGTTAGAGGCTATGTGTTTTATGTAAAGAATTTTCAATAGAGTTTGATTTTAAAATGTCTTATTTTTATTATCCTCTTTTTTGAGCCTTAGTGTATTAAAAATGTGTTTTAAAATTTTCAAACATGGGTGTTTTAGTCATGGTTTCTGTTATCAGCTCAACTTAAATATAAAGTATTCATAGAATTTGGTCTGTATCATAATAATTCTTGGAAGTTTATGAGACTCCTTTCATTTCCTAGTGTATTTGTAAGATGTTCTTTGTGTACTTTCATAGAATCCGTATTCACGTATGGGTGTAAAGTTCTATATATGTCAACTAGCACAAACATTAATTATTTTCTTCAAATATTCCATATTTTGTGACTTGATCCTTGCAGAATTCTATAATTTTTAAAAAATATTGTGTTAAAGTTTCCAAACATCATGACAGAATTGTTTATTTATTCACATAGAACTGTTAATTTTTGTTCTAAACATTTAAAAACTCTGTTATTAGGTGTGAAAAAGTTAAGGTCATTATATCCTTTTAAACCTTCTATTAATATTTAATAATTATCTTCTGTAAATATTTCTATCCTGAATTACATTTGCATAATATTGATATAGCAAAACCAGCTCTTCTTTTCTAGTACTTTCCTGGCTTGTCATTTCCCGTCTTTTACTTTCAAACTTCCTCTTTGTTATATCCTTGGCCTATCTTTTATAAATAGCACATGTCTGGATTTGTTTTCTAATATGACTATGTATTTTTACTGGGGCGTTCAATTTATCTGTATTTATTATAATTTGTAATACACTAAAATTTATTTCTATTATCTTATTTTGTTTTTTTCTTTTTGTCCCATTATTTGTCTTCTTTCCTTTTACCCACTTCTAGCTGGTTTTTTGATTGAATTTTTTTCCTTGTTCTATGTTACCTCTAGCTTTTGGGGGAAAATAGACACAGTATATTATTTTAGTAATTACCTTTTAAAATTTAAAATATTTAACAAATCCTAAAGTTCATCACTACATTTATCTTCGCCACTAACAATACAAGAACTTTAGGTTGTTTTAAAGGCAACACTCCTGTGCTAACTTAAATGCTACTATGGGTCACAGTTTCGCTTTTTTATTTTTTAATGATAATATCATTAATAAGACATTATTATATTGTTTTAAGTCATCATATTTCTTTATACTTGCTCACATGTTTACCATTTTCCGTATTTGCCATTCATCTTTGCATCTGAAACCACCATTCTGAGATTTTCTTTCTTCCAATACATTTTTAGAAGTTTTTTTACTGATAATTTCTCAGTGTTTGCTTATCTATGATGTCTTTTTGCTCTCATTCTTGAAAGATTGTACTGCTAAGTACACAGTTCAAGGTTGACAGTTTCTCTCAGCACTTTAAAGATCCTCCATGCTTTTCTGGCATCCATTTTTGAGTAGGAAAAATCAGCTGGCAGTCTAATTATCATTTCTTGTAGATTTTCTATCTTTTCTCTATGATTGCTTTTAATCTTTTTTTGTCCTTGATATCCCTTATTTATGTACCATGTATCTAATATTGTATTTTACTGAGTCAAGCTATTTAAAATGCATATTAACAAAACCAAAATTTATTGCAGCCCTGTGATGACACTTTGTGCCTGAGGGAATGGGCTAGCTCTTTTAGTTTAGGGTCTCAGAATCATCTTACTGATGAGAGAGGTTTGAGTTGGATAAAGTAAGGGAGAATCACGTAAAGATGAGGACAAAGAATATTCCATATAGGAGGGAAAGGAAATACAGAATCTCTCTTGTAGCCTGGGGCACATAAGTAAGTCTTGAAATGTTTAAGGAACTGTAAGAAGGCTTGTGTCTCTGGAACTGAGTGATCTGCAGAGGGGCCACCAGGAGATGATGTTAGAGAGATAGAGAGTCGAAAGCCAGATAATGGGATGTATGTGCCTGTGTGCATAAAAATGTGAACGCACACACACACACACACACACACGCACGCTCTATAGAGCATACACACATATATATGCATATGTAACTAACGCTAAAAACAAAGGGTCTATTTTTTATTTCTTCCCTAAATGTTAACTTAGGGAATAAGAATAGTGACTATGTTAAATATTGATTTAAGGCTGCATTTCCATTATAAATACATTTTGCCACCAAATTGGCCTTTCTTAAATTGTTGTATTGTTGTCCACCCTAAAATGGTGCAACAAATGAGGTATGGAATTGAATATTTGTATAGACTCCAGTTTTGACCAAGGTCCCAAACTGAGAACAATGGGTGTTAGCTATGTATGCTACACACCTCTTCAACTCATTCATTAAAACACAGCCAAATAGGCCTGCAATTATCTTACCTATCGTAGTTCATGAAACAAAAGTCTAAAGAATAAGATGTGATTGATGAAAGATTCTTTAAAAGGAATTTAGGTATTTGGGTTATTCTGCTTAGTTTTCTTCCTGTGTTTTTCTCCCACATGAGCTAAATGTGAAAGTGCTGGGAAGGAGTCCATGGAAATCACTCATATCTGCAAATGGGAGGGTGGCTTTTCAGTCTTTAGCTTGATTCACATCCCGCTACAGAAATTTGTAGGCTCAATCTAAACTACTATCAGGGTGGGGCATAAAGGAGATCACTAGAGGGCCTGACAGATGTGTCAGGAGTTTGGGAGCTTGTGCTGAGATGGAGGAATGCCCCAGCTTGTCAATTGGAGAAGTACTAAGTGGAGAGTTGGCTGAAATTACCCATGTAGGCAGGCTCAAGAGAGAGGCTGAACAGTGCACAGACACTGATGCTGTTGGTAGGGCAAGAGTATTTTTCCTTTTTGAGGGCCAGCAGACACTGAATGGAAGCCAGGTTTGAGTTAGCTTGAAAGAATCTCATCAAGGAGGTTTGTCTTCCAGGGCAAAGGCCCACAGTAGAATGAAACCAGAGGAGTGTGGAAGAACTGATGAGAGCTTACAAGGTTATCCAGCCAGGGCATGCCCACATTAGGAAACTTTGCCGAATGGAAGTCACTGACAGTGAGCCTGTGACTGCTTCCATTGAAGAGGGACAGAGTTTGCATTCTGCCATGACTGAGGTTTGAAGAACTCAGAGATATCCAGATTGTACCACTAATCCAACATCTTTATACTTTTCCTTCTGCCCATTCTCCAGAGCTGGAGATGTTAGCTGTGGGACTGTCTTAAAAAAGGCCTTTGTTATGTTGACATACATTCCTTCTATATCTAATTTGTTGAGAGTTTCTATTACTAAACAATGTTGAATTTTGTCATTGCTTTTCCTGTATTTATTGAGATGATCATATGTTTTCTATCCTTCATTCTGTTAAAATGGTATATTTATTGATTTATTAATGGTAGATTATATTTATTGATATTTATAGTATAAATGGTATATTATATTTATATTTTATTTATTGATTGTATGTTGAATAGTCCTTTCTTGCCAGGGATAAATCCCACTTGATCATGGTGTATGATTTTATTAATGTGCTGTTGAATTTGGTTTGCTAGTATCTCGATTATTTTGTGTCTCTGATCATCAGAGATAGTGATCTGTAATTTCCTTTTCTTGTAGTGTTCTTGTCTGTCTTTGGAATCAGTGTGACACTGGCCATATAAAATGAGTTTAGAAGTGTTCACATCACTTCAATTTTTGGAAAAGTTTGAGAAAGACTGGAATCAATTCTTCTTTAAATGTTTGACGGAATTCAACAGTAAAGCCATCTGGTCCTAGGCTTTTCTTTTTTGGTGGATTTTTGATTACTGATTCAATCCTCTTACTCATTACTGGTCTGATCAGATTTTCACTGTCTTCATGAATCAGTCCTCGTAGGTTGTATATTTTTAGGAATTTATCAATTTCTTGTAGGTTATCCAATTGGTTGGTGCGTACTTGTTCATAGTAATCTCTTATGATCCTTTGTATTTCTGTGCTATCAGGTGTAAGTATCCTCTTTAATTTGTAATTTTATTTATTTGAGTCATATCTCTTTTTTTCTGAGTCTGACCAAAAGTTTGTTATTTTGGTTTATCTTTTCCAAAAAAACAACTTTAGTTTTGTTGATTACTTTCTAGTTTCTATTTCATTTATTTCTGCTCTAATCTTTGTTGTGTTCTTCCTTCTGAAAACATTCAGCTTAGTTTGTTATTCTTATTTAGTTCCTTGAAATGTAAGGTTAGGTTGTTTATTTGAGATCTTACTTTTTTATTAATATAGGCTTTTATTGCTATAAACTTCCCTCTTAGAACTGCTTTTGCTGCATTCTATAAGTTTTTATATATTGTGTTTTCATTTTCATTTGTCTCAAGATAATTTTTTATTTCTCTTTTGATTTTTTATTTGACCCATTGGTTGCTCAGGAATGTGTTGTTTAAGTTCCACATATTTGTGAATTTTCTAATTTCCCATCTGTTATTGCTTTCTAGTTTGAACCATGGTGGTCAGAAAAGATACTTGATATGATTTCAGTATATTTAAATTTTTTAAAAATTGTTTTTGGCCTGACATATAATCCATTCTAGAGAGTGTTCTGTGTGCACTTGAGAAGAATGTGTATTCTGCTGCTGTTGGATGGAATATTCTGTATATGTCTGTTAGGTCCATTTGATCTATAGTGTTGTTCAAGTCCACTGCTTTCTTACTGATTTTTCTGTTTGGAGGACCTATACTCTAAGACTAGGAACAAAACAAGGATGGTCACTCTTGCCACTTCTACTCAACCTAGTATTGGAAGTCTTAGCCAGAGCAATTAGACAAGAAATGGAAACAAAAGGCATCCAAGTTCAAAATAAAGAAGTAAAATTGCCTGTTTGGAGATGACGTGATCCTATACATAGAAAACCCTACAGACTCCACAGAAAAATTGTTGGTATTAGAAAACAAATTCAGTAAATTTTCAAGATGCAAAACAACTTACAAAAATCAGTTGTGTTTCTATAAATTATCAATGAACTTTTTGAAAAATAAATCAAGAAAACAGTCACATTTACAATAGTACCAAAGATAATAAAATACTTAGGGATAAATCTTACCAAGGAGGTGAAAGATCTGTACACTGAAAACTATAAAACCTGGATGACAGAAGTTGAGGAACACACAAATAAAAGGAAAGATTTTCCATGTTCCTGGATTGAAAGAATTAATATTATTAAAATGTCCATGCTATTCCAAGTGATCTACAGATTCATTGCAATCCCTATGGAAATTCCAAGGGAACTTTTCCTAGAAATAGAAAAAGTAATTCTAAAATTCATATGGAACCACAGAAGATCCTGAGTAGTTAAATTAATCTTGAGAAAGAAGAACAAGGCTGAAGGTATCACACTTCCTATTTTCAAATTATACTACAAAGCAATAGCAATCAAAACAGTGTGCTTTTGTCATAAAAACAGATACACAGAATTATGGAATAGAATAGAAAACCCAAAAATAAACCCATGCATATATGGTCAAGAAATTTTTAATATGGGTGCCAAGAATACAAAATGGTGAAAGGTGGTGGGAAAATTGTATATACACATGCAAGAGAATAAAATAGGACCTTTCTTATATTTGCATATATGGTCAAGAAATTTTTAATATGGGTGCCAAGAATACAAAATGGGGAAAGGTGGTGGGAAAATTGTATATACACATGCAAGAGAATAAAATAGGACCTTTCTTATATGCCAAACATAAAAATCAACTCAAAATCAATTAAGGACATAAAACCCTAAAACTTCTTCAAGAAAGCATAAGGAAAAGTTTCCTTGACATGGGTTTTGGCAATGATTTTTTGAATATTATACCAAAAGAACAGGTAACAAAAGCAAAATATGACATGTGGAATTATGTCAAGCTAAAAAGTTTCTGAACAACAAAGAAAACAATCAACAAAATTAAAAGGCAACCTACGAAAGGGGAGAAAATATTTGCAAACCATATATGTGATAAGGAATATCTAAAATGTATAACTCATACAACTCAATAGCAAAAGACTAATAACCAGATTTTAAAATGGGCAAAGAACCTGAATAGATATTTCTCAAAAAATACAAATGGTCAACAGGTATCAAAAAGATGCTCAACATCACTAATCATCTGGTAAATTCAAATCAAAACCACAGTGAGATATTACCTCACACATGTTAGGAGGGCTTTTATCATTTTTTTTTTTAATAATAAGCATTAGTGATCATAGAAGAGGGAACCATGGTACAGTGTTGGCAGGAATGTAAATTGGTATAGCCATTATGGAAAACAGTATGGATGCTCCTCAAAAAATTAAAAATAGAACTACCATATGATACAGCAATCCCACTTCTGTGTATTTATCCAAAATAATTAAAATCAGGATCTTGAAGAGTTTTCTGCATTCTCATGCTCATTGAAACATTATTCACAATAGCCAAGATATGGAAACAATCTAAATGTCCATAGACAGATAAATGAGGATAAAGAATATGTGGTATATACATACAATGTAATATTATTCAGCCTTAAAAAGGGAAACCCTACCATTTTCAACAAAGTGGATGGACAAGGAGGATAAAATTCTAAGTGAAATGATGCAAACACAGAAGGATAAATATTATATGGTCTCACTTATATGTGGAATCCAAAATAGTCAAACTAATGAAAGCAGGTAGTAAAATGGTGTTTGCCTGGGACTGGGAGGAGCAGGAAACCATGAGGTAATGGAATAATAAAACACAAGAAAAGAAAGAAAATAAAGCAAGCAAGCATGTGATTGCATTTAGCTCACCTGAATAATGCAGAGTAATACTCCCATGTCAAAGTCTTTAATCTTGTAATCTCATCTGAAATGTATCTTTTGTCATTTAAGGTAACATATTCACAGATTTTGAGGATTAGAGTGAGGGCATCTTGGAGGGACCATACTGCTTACCACAACCTGTTACCAAAATTTAAGATAGATTCTTTAACATTCTCACTAAATATGGCTATAAGCAGTTTAGTAATCCATTGAGATTTTTCAGAAATAGAAAATTTATTTTCAATCAAGGTATAATGTACATTGAATAGAAAAAAACTGATTTTCAATAATATAATGTCTTGTGACAAATGTGTAAAGTTATAAAATATTTAAGTCACCCCAGAAAGTGCCCTCATGCCCCTTTAGTAGTCTCCCCCAACACACGCAAAAACTCATCTGATTTTTCTCATCATAATCTAATTACTTCTGTTCTGCAACTTTAGGTATATGGCAGTTACAGTATGTACTCTTCTCTGAGTGGCTTCTATCACCTTACATAATATTCTAGTGATACATCCCTGCTATTTCAAGTGTCAGTAGTTTGTTAACTTTCATTGCTGAGTAGTATTCTATTGCATGAATATTACCCAATTTGTTGATTCATTCCAGTTTTGTGTTATGATGAATAAAGAGACTGTAAAGATACTTTTCCAAATCTGTTTTTGAACATGTATTTATATTTCATATGGGTATTTGCCTAGGAAATAAATAACTTATGTTATAGGTTAAGCCTCTGTATACCTTTAAAAGAAAATGACAAATTATTTTCCAAAGTAATTGCCATTTTATCTGTAGAATATGTAGTAATGTCAGCTAACTCATACCCAGTAGTGATAATTTGTATCTACTTTCTTTTGTTCTGATCAGTCTGGCTAGAAGTCTATCAATTTTACTGATCTTCTCAAAGAATCAGTCTTTGGTTTTGTCAATATTTATTTTTTTCTGTTTTCTATTTCACTGATTTTATTTGTATTATTTTTTTCCTGCTTACATTGCATCTCATTTCCTCTTCTTTTTTTATTTTTTTAAATTGGAAGCTGAGTTCAAAGATTTGAGACTTTTCTTTTTTTCCAGTACAGGCATTTTTAGTACTATAAATTTCCCTCCAAATACTTCTTTAGTTGCATCCTGCAAATTTTGGTTAACTGTGTTTTGATTTTTATTATGTTCAAGATACAGTCTAGCTTCCCCTTTGACTTCTTCTTTGACATATATGTTGTTTAGAAGTGTGTTATTTAGTGTCTGACTATTTGGGAGTTTTCAGAGATCTTTCTGTGATTGGTGTGTAACTTAATTCCACTAGGGTCAGAAAACATACTTTGTATGACTTGAATCCTTTTACATTTATTGAGACTTATAGTGATGTAATGATCTTTACTTTCTTTTACTCTTTGTATTATTTTATCATGTATCATGTATTATAGATCCCCCCATTAGATTATTATTAATTTTTCTTAGCTGAAAATTTTTAAACAAGTTTGAAGTGTTTATGTGTGTTTATATGTGTTTGTGTGTGTGCTTGTGTAGGTGCAAGAGAGGCAGAGAGAGAAAGAGAAGGTGTATATACATATGTAATATAAAAATAATTTATAAAATGTCTTTTATATTAGCCCACATATTTAATCTTCCCGATTTGTATTCATTTGGGCAGGTTCAGGGTTCCATCCAGTATCATTCCCTTTCAGTCTGAAGGAACTTTCCATGTCATTGGTTTCTTGTTTTTGATTTTTTAAAATAATTGGAGAACGTTAAGGTAATATTCCTTCAAAGACCTTTTTTCTGCCCCATTCTCTCTATCCTCCTTTTCTAAGGGTCCTATTATATGTTTCTTTGATCACTTCATACTGTCCCATTGGACACTGAGGCTCTGTTTATTTTCTTCAGTCTTGTTTTCTTCTCTGTACCTCTTATAATTTTTCTTAACCTATCTTTAAATTCATTGTTTCTGTCTTCTGATGTGTCTAATCTGCTGTTAATTCTATCCAAGTAATTTTTCATTTCACACATTGTACTATCCACTTCTAAGATTCCTATTTAATCATTTTTATAGATTCCAGATCTCTTTTGAAGTTTTCCTTCTCTTCATTATGTCCATCTATTCATGAAGGTTTGTTAACACATTTATCATAATTATTTATAGGCTTTGTCTGATAATTCTGAGTCACTTAGAAGTCTGTTTTTGTTATCTTATTTTTCTCTTGATTATGAGTCCCATATGTTTTCCTTTTTTGCATGTCTTATAATATTTGATTATATGCTAAGCATCATGTTTGAGAAAAACAATAGAAGCTAGAATGGGCTTGTTTCTTTGGAGTTTAATTCTTTAAAAATTTACTTTGTATCCAAAGCTCTTCAGTGATTTAAAGAAAAGCATGACTTTTTGGTTTATTCTGTTAATTCTTGTTACTTTGGAGGACTGAAGGTTTTGCACATCCTTCTTCCTCCTAATCAGTTGTGAATATCCCACCTTATTTATATGATAGTAAATTTTATTCTCTCTCTCTCTTTCTCTCCCTCTCTCTCTCACACACACAGGCACACACACACAAACTTGTAAAATAAAAAATCTTGTCAATTGATTTGTTGTTCTTTTTACATGATGATGCTGTTATGTATGTAATGCTACATAATATAATTTCTTTGGTTGAAATTTTTATTCAGTTGCCTGACTTTGACTAAATTGACCAAATTTGCTCATTGGTAGCTATTCTTTTTATAGTGTATAGCCGTGGACAATTAGAATTTAATGCAAGAGGAAAACTTACAATTGGAATAAGAATGATATGGCCAAAGTTTTAATCATTCACCCAAAAAACCTAGACATTTTGATAAGTTATATAACGTGCATTGCTAAGAATTACTCTTAAAATTCTGATATTCTGTAAATATAATTGGAAATGTTTGTATGTACTAAATGTTAGTACCACTGTTGATGGAAAGCCATTTACTGTAGTAAAATATGAGAATAGTGACAAAAGAAATCTTACTATGGGATATTTGTGAATACAATTTTTCCCCTCAGTATAATCTTTGCTTAGGTCTTGGTCGTTACTATTATTTTTTGCTATTATCTTCATAAAATGCTATGATCATCTGTCTTAAAAAATAATTTCTGGTTCTTTAAAAAATATGCAATAACAAAACTCTTCTGCCTAAATAGCTTTTTTCTAAAGTTTTTCATACTGAGGCCTGATTTACATGATGAAAAATACCTGATTTGGGGGGTCAGTTTGGTCCCCAAACCAGTCATGTTTCAAAAAAATTCAGCCAATTGAATTGTCGGGCCTTGTGTCAAATGAAACCACTGACTGAGAAACTAAACAAATTGCTGTCAGTGCATTATTACTGCTTTAACAAGATCCATATCCTGATAGTTTCTCCCTTTACAACAAGACTGTCCTCAAAGTGGATCCATTGTTACTATTTTCATAAAGGGCTTAAATTGCATGTATATAAGCATCATCTGATGCCCTTTCTCCTTCCTACCAGGAGTCCGGTTTTTCATGAATGTGTTTAGTCATGTATATAGACACAGCTTTGCCAGGCTCAAGGCTATTGGGCATTAAGGGGCCATAGATGCCAGGCTTCCTAAGACCTCTTTTCCAGTGTTGTCAACAAACTTTGTCCTTCCGGATTCTTCAGGAAGCAGGGCTGGCAGCTATGCTTATACTTTAGGATACATTAAACTGCTAATGCTGGGCTCCTATTTTCCTGTTTCCTTGAGCTCACTCAAAGAAGCAAAATGGTATTCCCATATGACCCTTATTGTTTTCTTGGCAAATCTCCCTGACTCCATAACCACTCCCCCCCCACCCCCAGATTCTAGTATGCTTGATACAAACTTTGTTTGTGAAACTTCCATCCTTCAGAGGTTATAGATTAATAACATTGATTTTAAAGGAAATTGTCTTTTTAGAAGGTATTTTAAAAGGTTTAAGTTAATTGGTTTTAGGGGCTAAATTAACATATTTCAAATTATTATGCATTCTGGTGAATTGCAATTAAAGAATACACAGAAGCCTGACCTTGATTTACTAATTTGAAAGTTAAATTTTACAAATGGTTCAGATGCCATTAGGAGATGCCTGTTTGCTGAGTGGTCCTCTCTTTCTCACAAAGACTTACATATTAGGGCAAACCAATTGTCTACAATCTTTAGTAGACATAATGCTTTTCTTATACTTCTAAAAAAGTTCAATTCCAAGAAATTAAAGCTGGGAAATTTACTTTCACATTATTAGTACCATAATATAAATCATGTGAAACTATTTTTCATCACAGAGATTAGTTTAGCTGTAAGTAAAGGACAGGATATGTCAAGAGTCTGCACTTACTGCCCAAAGTGATATATAAATTCAATGCAATCTCCATCAAAATTCCAATGACATTTCTCTCAGAAATGGAAAGAACTCTCCAGACATTTGTATGGAATAACAAAAGACCTCTCATAGCCAAAGCAATGCTGAGCAAAAAAAAAATAAAGCTGGAGGCATAACACTACCTGACTTTAAACTATACTACAAAGCTATAATAACCAAAACAGCATGGTACTGGTATAAAAACAGACACATTGATCAATGGAACAGAATAGAGAATCCAGAAATCAACCCACACACTTACGGCCATCTGACCTTTTACAAAAGCACCAAGCCTATTCACTGGGGTTGGGACTGCCTCTTCAGCAAATGGTGCTGGGAGAACTGGATATCCATATGCAGGAGAATGAAACTAGACCCATACCTCTCACCATATACTAAAATCAACTCAAAATGGATTAAAGATTTAAATATACACTCTGAAACAATAAAACTTATTAAAGAAAACATAGGAGAAACACTTCAGCAAATAGGGCTGGACACAGACTTCATGAATACAACCCCAAAAGCACGGGCAACCAAAGGAAAAATAAACAAATGGGACTATATCAAACTAAAAAGCTTCTGCACAGCAAAAGAAACAATTAACAGAGCTAAAAGACAACAAACAGAGTGGGAGAAAATATTTGCAAAATACACATCCGACAAAGGACTAATATCCAGAATATATAAAGAACTCAAACAACTTTACAAGAAAAAAACAAGCAACCCAATCAAAAAATGGGCAAAAGAGCTAGTTGCAGCACTCTTTACAATAACCAAGAGTTGGAATCAGCCCAAATGTCCATCATCGGAAGAGTGGATACGGAAAATGTGGTATATCTACACAATGGAATATTACTCAGCTATAAAAACGAATGAAATACTGCCATTTGCAACAACATGGATGGACCTTGAGAGAATAATATTGAGTGAAACGAGTCAGGCAGATAAAAAGAAATACCACGTGTTCTCATTCACTGGTGGGAGCTAAAAAATAAACAAATTAATTCACCCACATACACACACAAAAAAAACCTGGGCGGGGGGGGAAGAAGATATAACAACTACAATTGGGGGGGGGGAAGAAGATACAACAACTATACCTTTTTGAAGTTGTTACAACAAGCAAACGGAAAGGACATTCTTGGGGGGGAGGGGAGAGAGGGAGGAGGGAGGGAGGTGTCGGTGATGGGCCATAATAACCATATACATTGTATATTGACAAAATAAAAATTTAATGAAAAAAAAAATCATTATCAAATTGGAAAAAAAAAGAGTCTGCACTTACAATTGAACAGGAACTTTGAATGGGAGTTGGTATAAGGCATCATGGATAAATGACAAACTCAGTCATATTCATAATGATCAACTTGAGGTTGTAGGCTATTTCAGCTCATTAATAACACAGCTATAGCTGAGCCATTCCTGTAAAATGAAATCTGAGCCAATTGTTGCACAAGCTCTTACAAGGTAAACAGAAGTGGGAGAGGTGGGGCAGGAGCAAAGGATATCTGTTTTTCCTTCTGCTCCTAAGTTGGTTTCTGATCATTTAAATCCCCAAATTCATTAATAGAGAGTTACAGGAGGGAAAGGTAGTATTCATCCAACTGCATGGATCCAACAATTTTAACATCCAGTGATATCAACAGAGACACTGTGTTTAATTTCCACTAAAAAATTTTCAGTTTCTTTAAGTGAAAGAATGAAATATGTTGATTGTAACTAGTACCATTTTGGATAGGGAAGCAGAGTCGAATCAAATTCACATGACCTGTCATAGGTGTTTCACAGGCTCGAGAGAATTTTGATTGACTTTTTTGCCTTATTCAACTTTACCTGAATGGGGGCAGGGGTGGAATCCTTATAAATGAAGTGCTCAATATAGCAGGATGAGTAGTATTACTTATATTTTAAATTCTATTAACAACAACTATTAATGCCTATCACTCCTAAACCAAAAACAACTAAAACACACTAACAAGGTCCAACATATAAAACAGTTGCCTCAATCAAATACTTTTTTAAAACAAAATTTCAGTATGGTAGAATACTAGGATCTTCTATCCAATTAAACCTTTCAAAAGCTTTATGTCTTTACCAAATTTCTGGCTTGTTGACCTCTGTGCAACTTAATATAAATAATCATAAGTTTATTACTACAAATATATTTTTTAAAAATATATTAAACCACTTAATGCATGCCTTATTTTTATTACTCTTTTGTTTTGTCACTGGGTAGATTTTCAAAATGTTTAGATTCTTTGGGTAGATGATTTACCATTGGCCATATTATTCTTATTCTGATTGAACTTGTACACATGGCAGGTAGGCATATTGAGATTTTGGAAATGGTACTTATGAGCAAAACAATTTGTTTGGAGAAAAAATGTGCTGTCCTAGCATAGTCATGTAAATTTCAGATTCTGACTGCTTTCACCACTTCTTTTGGCCACAGTCAGAGAGCCTCTGCATAGACATATTTGATAATTATAGTTATCACTGAGTAGCAAAGTAAATTAAAATATCCCCAACTATTCTTCTTTTAAAAAATCCTCAACCTATATATAGGTAAGGAATGTTTCTTAAAGCAATTTTTAAAATTGATAATGCATCAGTATGAATTTTGGGTAGCTTGGATTTTGGCTTCCAGTAAAATATTTCAAGCACATAAAATATTGCATGTGAAGTTTCAATTCAGCAATGTACTGGAAGTAATAATTCAACCATCACATCTTTACTTTGAAATATATGCTGTAGAATTTTTCCATGCTGTGCTTGGTTTTTATATATATTATTTAACTGACTATTGATACTTTAGTACATTTAGAAACACTTTGATGGTGATACTTAGACAGTGGGAGGTGATTACTGATGGTAATTAGCAATACATTAAGAGAGAAATTTTTAAAACAGAATCCCAATCAGCTGGTCTAACATGCTTAATTTGTCTTTGTATAGTATGCAGTTACATATAAAAAATTTTTCTCCACAGGATAGATTTCTTTAATTTTTTTCATGTAGCTTCTCAAAATAAAATTACATTTTTAAAAATTAAGTAAAATCTAATACTTTATCAACTACTAACAAAGAAGCACAATCATCTCATCTCTGTCAGTTTATAAATATCACACAGACTTTCTGTTCTCTGCACTATAGTTATAGTTTTAATCAGAATAAATAAATCAAAATTAGTAAGTAGCAAGCAGGACTACTAGGTATTACAGGTAGTGTTAGTTTAAGCTCTATGTTTTTGCTTAGTATTTCTTAATGTTTATATAAATAATCATTGCTTTTCTGCTTTAGCTTCTCCATTTATTGGCTGGTTCTGGTTCACATTGTGTTCTTACTACATCAGTCTTGTAAGTTGTGATTAGGTCCTTACTTTCCATGATTTTGAAACTTAAAATACTTTGTATAGGTACGAATTAGTAGTAGTTCTTACCGTACATTAACTACATTCATGGCCATGGGGATGCTACGTGAAATGAATACATAAATGAAAATAAACATTGCTGCTGTCCATGAGATAGCCTTAATGAATCCAACAAATAAAATGGTCAGATTATTTTGCACTTTCTGAATTTTCATTATACATTATTGCCATAGCAATAGACTTAGCTTCCGTGAAGTCAAAAAATTAGTGTGTAAAGTGTTTCCAGCAATTTGTTTACTGCCTGCCTTTATTTGCCTACAGAGAGTTTCACTGTAAATATGAGAAATATGAAAATAAATTTAATATTTTGATAAATTTGTCTAGAAAATGGGGATTTCATCAGTTGTGAAAATAATCAGACTACTCTAAAATGATTAGATTCCTTTTCCCCTTGTTCAAATACATTTTTACTTAAAGACAATACAGATTTCCTTTCCTGGATGTCACATGGCTAAATATGGCAACCAAATATTCTCCTGCATATCCCCATGTGATGACACCAGAGAAGACATTATCCCTCCCTTCTAACCAAGGAGAAACATCTACAAGACTAATCTAAACAACAACAACAAAAATAGGTATATGAGTGTGTACTTCAAAAACCAATTGTTAATCTTGGTGGTGTTAAAATACTGCCAAAGCTCTATGATTAGTTATGTTCATGACTTGAGAGAATGCAAAGTTTATTTTATTTATTTATTTTTTTATTTTTTTTCGTGACCGGCAACGGATAGCAACCCTCAGTGTCGCGCCCGTACCGGACCGGGACCGGCAACAGGATCGCAACCCTTGGTGTTGCACCCACACCTCGCTCAGCCAGTGAGCGGCCAGTCTGTAAGTGGGATCTGAACCCTCGGCGGGAGCGTCGCCGCACTCCCAAGCGGCGCACTGTAGCAGTGCGCCACCGGGCCGGCCCCAAGAATGCAAAGTTTAAAAAGAGATTTTAAAAATCAGATTATTGTGCTGGCTAGTTAGTTCACTTGTTTAGAGCCTGGTGCTGATAATACCAAGGTCAAGGGTTAGGATCCCTGCACTTGCCAGCTACCAAAAAAAAAAAAAAAACAGATTGCTGAAGTAAAAATTATAGCACCATTAAGTTGATATGAATCCACAGAAAAGCACTGTAGCATGCATTTGCTTTGCTTAGATTAACTGCTTGGTCTTTATAACCTTCAATAAAACATAAAGCAAACAGGTTTTCCGTGAGGTAGAGAAAACATCAAAATTGTATGGAATAATATGACATTGTAGGTTTTATTATTACAGCTGAGTTGCTCACTCAAATGTCACTAAGGGATTAGGTAAGAACATCGTATGCACCTCAAAGTTTGAGAAAACAGATTTTTTCAAAAAAATGAAAATCATTATCCATTATTGTTAGCATTAGATGGGAAAATAATAAACCAACCCGTTGAATCCTTTATTGTATACACTTTCCTGATAGTTATGTTTTGTGAGACTAGCAGATCATTGAGTTCTTTGAAAAACAGTTTATGAATTATTAAATAACTCATTGAAAATTTTTCCAAAATATTCATTGAAAAGATATGTGTCCTTGAGCTAAGGAAAAACCTAGTTCAATCTGTGTAATATGTAACAAATCTTTGTACCAGACAATAAGGGATACAGAAAAATGCTGAACAAATTCCCTATCAAGAAGCTCTAAATCCAGTGTGAAAAACAGATATGTCTATAAGAACAATAATCTCATTTAAAGAATTTTCCACAATATTTCATTAAGTTAAAGATTCCATTAATTGTAGGGCACAAAATATTTTATGTATTTCTAAGAAAGAAGTTGCTCCCAAGTTTCACAGGCGACCTCCCACAAAGAGCTGGGATGCAAAATCTGGGACTGTTGAGAAAAGAACTTCCAGCCAAGCCCACGGTGGAGGATTGGCCAGAGAAGAAGAAAAGAACCAGGGTAGTATATATTCTCAATTTATTTTATCATTTTTTACTGGCCACTTGCTATATGTCAGGTACTATGCAAGTCTAGAGGATAAAATGGTGAGAAAAATGTTGATGCCCTAGGGAGTGGGGTGTGGACATTGATCCTATAAACCACAATAATCAAAAATAATAAAAACAAATCAAATCATCACACTAAGAGGTATATCATTGCAAATGAAGACGAATTCTCAAAAACAAGGTTTGGCAGAACTCTAAGCATATTACAGAGTGACTTAGTCCATTCAAGCTGCTATAACAAAATACCACAGACTGGTTAATTTATAAAGAACAGACATTTATATTTTCACAGTTCTGGAGGCTGAGAAGTTCAAGGTCAAGGTGTCAACAGATTTTGTTGTCTGGCGAGGGCTGCTGTTTGCTTCCAAGATGGCCCCTTATGCTGCATCTCAGAGGAGAGGAACCAGTGCTGTGTCCTCACGTGGTGGAAGGTGGAAGGGCAAGCCAGCTGAAAGTTGCATGAAGTCTCTTTTATAAGGGCCATGATCCCATTCACCAGGGAGAATCCCTCATGACCTATAAATCTCTTCATGGCTCCACCTGTCAATACCATCACATTGTCCATTAAGTTTCAACACTTGAATTTCGAAGGAGACGTAAACCATAGCACACAGGAACCTGATGGTGACTCATGGAGGCTCAGGAGTGGTTTCTCTGGAGAAATGATGTTGGAGCCATAATGTGCAGAAAAAGAGGCATTATCTAGGCAAAGAGAGGGCATGGGTAAGTGGAAGACATTCCACACAGAACTAGGAGCATGTGCAGAAAGCAAAACACACTGGAGGAACCAAAAGGTCAGTGTGGCTGGAGTGCATAAAGCAAGTTGGATGGTGGTACAAGATAAAGCCGAAGTGGTGGTGAAAGGAAAAACCAAAAGCTTTTCTCTATACTCCCCCTCAACACAGAACACTTCTGATATCAGAACTGCACACCAAGCAGTTCTCCAATTCTCTGCAAACATTGACTGAGTGTCCTATGATTGAACTCAATTCTGACGCTATCTACCTGGAGTTAGCATCAGATCCCACTATTTAAGAGTTCAGTCCCACAAGACTGCCCCCACTTCAGAAGTCAATTGCAAGTCCAGATTGTCACCTGTACACTGACAGACCAGCTATAAATTGGAGGTTCTTACAACTCTGTCCTTGGGTTCGATTTGCTAGGACAGCTCAGAGAATTCCGGAAAACTAGATTACTTACTAGTTTACTGCTTTATTATAAAGAACATACAACTCAGGAACAGCCAGATAGAAGAGGTGCATAGGAAAAGGTACTGGGGAGTGGCACAGAGCTTCCATGCCTTCTCCAGACATGCCACCTTCCCAGCACCTCCACATATTCTCCAGCCTAGAAGCCCTCCAAGCTCTGTCCTTTTTGTTTTTCATGGAAGTTTCTTTACATAGGCATGATTGATGAAATTATTGACCACTTGTGATTAACTCAATCTCCAGTCCCTCTCCTTGCAGGAGGTGGGGGTGTGGGGGCATGCTGGTGGCAAGGGCTGACAGTTCCAGCCTTCTAATCATGCGGTTGGTTCCCCTGGCAAGCAGCTCCCATCCTGAGGCTGTCCAGGAGCTCCCAGTGACCTATCATCTCATAAACATACAAAAAGACACTCATTTCAGAGAGTCCAGTGGTTTTAAAACCTATATGGGAAGAAAAAAGGGCAAAGACCAAATACATATTTCTTTTTATGTCATAGGTAGGCAGAGGCCAGATCGTGCAGTTAGCCAGTCTTACATGCTTGTTCCTAGGTGCCAGACTGTCTGGGATAGAATCCCAGCATTGTCAGTTGCTAGATATAAACCTTAAGCAAGTTCTTCAATTTTTCTGTGCCTTAATTTTCTCATTTGTGAAATGGGGATAATAATATTATCTGCCTCACAAATGTTAGGCTTTAATGAACAATCAAATACTAGATTTTATTACTTATCTTCTTATTATTTATATTATATTATTTTTATGTATTATATATCACCATATTACATTGTGATATAATACTATTATTTGTCATTTCGTTTGCTTTGGTTTGGTTTGTTTTTTATTAAGAACAGAGACTTAAACATGGTTTTTACTCTGATGGCAATAATCCAATAGATGACAAAAATGATGATACCAGAGAAGAGGGGAAAGTTATGGGTGAGATATCTTTGAATAAGTAAGAGGGGGTGGGATAAATGCACATGCCAATTAATTATTTTTCTATGGGATCAGGGACTGGTGGGGGTAGGTTCATAGATTTCATGGGGAAAAAGAATTTGGTAATTTTATTCTTACTGCTTTTATTTTCTAAGTGAAGCAAGAAGCAACATCATCATCACAGGGTAAAGAGTAAGCAGGGGTTATTAAAGATCTGAAGAAAGAATATGTGAAAAAATTCATTTGAAAAACTTGGACAGTTTATTGATTAGTGCATCTCATGAGCCCACTTGAGGTTTGTGATGGTGAATTTAAAGGAAGACCAGTCCAGTCATGACTTTTTTGTATACTTAGGTATATGAGCAGAGCAGGAGTGAGTTGTATTTTATTAGGATTGTAACTTTGCCAGGGAGTATGCTGAAGGGAGAAAGGGACAAAGTGACTGAAAGTATGTTATGGAATGAATGCTTTTGCCTCCCCCAAATTCATATGTCGAAGCCCTAACCCCCAATGTGACTGTATTTGGAGACAGGGTGTATTAGGCAGCTTCTGTTGTTTATAACAGAATACCTGAAACTAGGTAATGAATGAAGAGATGAAAATTATTTCTTACGCTTTAGAGGATGGGAAGTCCAAGGTCCAGAAACACATCTGGTGAGGACTTTTTTCTTAGTGGGAACTCCCTACAGGGTCTTATGGTGACCAGGGTGTCACATGGTGAGAATGCCTAGCAAGAGGGCACAGTCCTCACAAACTAATCACCTCTTAAAGGCCCTACCTTTTAATAACCATAATAGGATTTTCCACTCTCTTAACACTGTTACAATGGAAATTAAAATTTCAGTACATGAACTTTTGAGGGACACACTTAACCCATAGCATGGGGCCTGTGAGGAGGTGGTAAAGGTTACATAAGATCATAAGGTCCCTAATCTGATAGGATTTGTGCCCTTATAAAAATTGGAAGAGACACCAGTACTTTCTCTCTAAGTGCTCAGAGGAAAGACCATGAGGACTGCAGTGAGAGGGTAGTTGTATGCAAGCCAAGAAGAGAGCCCTTGCCAGGGAAAAAAACCCTGCTGGACCTTCATCTGGAACTCTCAACCTGAAGGACTTGAGAAATAAATTCCTGTTTTGTAAGCCACCAAACCCATGGTATTTTGTTATGGCAGCTGGAGCTGACTAATATACCAGGGGAGCATGTTGGAGGGGAAAAGGGACAATGTGACTGAAAGCATATGCAACAGAGTGAGTATAGTGATAGACTTGAAGTCTTATCCAGATAAATAGGAAGGTGAGCATGGTGGTGCGGGAGAATGATGGACAGCAAAAATTAAATGTGGTCATGTATTGGAAGTCCCAGTGCAGAAGAGGCTTTAATTTGAAAGATAGGATAGTAGAGATAGGATGCTTGACGTTGAAATTATGGAGGTAATGTTGTTGTATTAGTCCATTTTTGTTGCTTATAACAAAATACATGGAACTGGATATTTTATAAAGAATAACAAAATTTATTGCTTACAGTTTCTGAGGCTGGGAAGTCCAAAGTCCATCTGGTGGTGGCAACAGTGACCCAGGGGGTCTCACATTGCAAGATGGTGGAAGCAGAGAGAGCAGAGAGAGAGAGAGAGAGACTTTCTTCTCTCTTCTTTTAAAGCCCTCAGAACCACACCCTGACCACCATTTTTAACCCATTCACTACTGCAGCATCCTACAACCCAATCACCTCTTCAAGCCTCTACCTTTCAATTACCATAATAGGATTTCCCACCCTCTTAACAGTCACAGTGGGAGCTAAGTTTCTAATAGACAAAACTTGGGGGGTACAATTCAAGCTTTGGGGAGTTTGGGGAGGACACAATTCAATCCACAGACTCTCCTCTTTTAAAGTCCTCAGAACCATGCCCCTGACCACCATTTGTTATCCATTTACTACTGCAGAGTCCTATGAACCAATCACCTCCTCAAGCTTCCACCTTTCAATTACCATATCAAATACCATAGGATTTCCCACCCTCTTAACAGTCACAGTTTGGGCTAAGTTTATAATATGTAAAACTTAGGGAACACAATTCAAGCTTCAGAGAGTTTTGGGGGGACACAATTCAATCCACTACAGTTGATTGATAATGACAGGGCATAGGAGTATGACTGTTAAAAGAAGGTAAATTTATTGAAGTCAAGGAGTCAGAGAACTGAGAGATCAGAGTATTGAATGGGTTGTTTGTGTGGATATTGGAATCTCTAACAATAATTACTGGAGGAGTGAAAGAAAGAAATTCAAAAGGCAAAATATTCAAGGAATGGATACAGACATAAGTGCATATGTTTGAATACATAAAATTTCAAAGCAAAATCAACAGTAATTGGTCATGAATTAAAATGAGATGGAGGCAGGATAAGGGAGAGAAAGTCATTAAAGACAACTCATTAGTTCCTGACTTGAGCCACTGGATGAATCATGGCACCAATACCAAGTTAGAAAAGTCTGGGAGAAGACCTGCTGTTTGACCTTTGATGTACTGAATTTCCAGTGTCCTTGATATATCCAAGTGAAGATATTGAGTAGGTGGGCTGATATGTTGGTCTGGTGCTAAGAGGACAGTTCACCTGAGGAATAGAAATCTGTGAAGTATCTGATGGTCAGTGTTGTCTGAATACATACAAGTGATAGCATTGCCTAGGAAGTGTGGAGAGAGGAGAGGAGAAGCCTAAGTCTTGGCCTTGAGTAACTTCAATATTTAATGAGCAGGCTTAGTATGAGCCTCCAAGGGAGACTGATTAGGAAGTGGAAAGTGAGATAAGAAAACCAACAGGGTATGAAGAAATCAAGGGGAAAGTCCTGTAAAAAGGAAGATGTATCCAGTAGTGTACAGTAATGAGAGGCCAGTGTGCTGACAGAATAAAAATGTCCTTGGATTCAGTGATGTGGAGGATACTGGTGACCTTTGGAAAAGCTTCTGTAGTGAACTGATGGAGTTGGAAGAGAAGTTAGAGGTTGAGGACTGAGGCGGAAGAGAGAAAAGGGAGAAAGCAGGATGGACCACCTTTTCAAGAATTTTGGCTATCAAAAGAAGAAAAAATGATGTGTGGCAGCTGGAAGGATTGATGGGATTGAGGATGGAGACCTTTTATATAAAAATATATATAATTATAAATTCAAAATGGCAGAAAGTTGGGTCTCCTTAAATCTCAATGAAATGCATATAATTTGGAGGGAAATTTAAATATGAATTTAACATGTTAGTGAGAAATTTTGACAAAATGGTGGTAGAAAAGTAGGAGGGAATCCAACCCAAAGTGGTGAGACAGATTTTAGGAGGATTAACACCTCCTCTAGTGTAGCAGGAAGAAAAGGAGCCCGACTGCCTCAGGACTCAGTCTCAGGCATCTTATTGTGTCCTATCTTCTCTTTTTCTGAATCTGATCCTTTTTTTACAAGAAAGTGTTGTGGGGCTGGGTTCAGTGGGCTTTACACTCTCAAAGCAGTGGTAAGAAACCAGGAGAATGCCAGCTCCACCATCTGCTGAGGCGTGAGAGAGGAAAGAGCCCCCATTTGAGCAGTTTGGGGGGGAGCAGCCTTGCCAGCTCTCAGCTACATAAAAGGGGCCCTCAGAAAAGACATGGAAGAAACCAGGAGAATGCCAGCTCCACCATCTGCTGAGGCGTGAGAGAGGAAAGAGCCCCCATTTGAGCAGATTGGGGGGGAGCAGCCTTGCCAGCTCTCAGCTACATAAAAGGGGCCCTCAGAAAAGACATGGAAAATGTAGAGGGCACAGTGGAGGGTTTGGGTGGATCATGATGATGAGAAAAGGTTTGTTGATATTGGCAAGAAGAAGATAATTTCCAACCTAAGATCAAGCACTTTCAGAAGCAGTGGAGCTTACTGCAGAAGATAATAAAGTGAAAATCAGACCCTTTGTTCAAAGAATTTGCCTATAGAAAAGAGGAAGATGGAATTCAATTCTACTTATTCTCCCTCGCCCCGTATAATCCAGCTAATTACCTATGAGATTTTAGTTCCATTTTGTTCTTTAACATGAACTTTAGAAGATAGACTTCCTGTACATGATACTTTCTAAAATGCTTTCTTCTCTGAGTTCATGCTTTTCCCTTGCCCAGAATGCCCTTTAAATCCTTTTTCTACCAATGTAAACACAACTCTTCTGGTAAGACCCATTAACATTTACCTCTCAAATTTCTCTGTGTTTTATAATATTTTTGTTATTGTGAAAAAATTCATGTTTGTTGTAAAACCATTTGGAAAATATAATGAAATTATAAATTAAAAATAAAATAACTCATATCATACCTTCCCTCAGATGTATCATACTGTGTATATTATTAATGCTAACTCTTTAAAAATTAATACTATAAAGTCTTTTTTGTCTCACTAAATATTTATAACAATCCTTTAATGACTGTTTAATATTCCATACTATAAATATAATGTAATTTATTAACCATTCTACACATATTAGCTAATTTAGATAGTTCCCATTTTTCCTATTGTAAATAAAACATTGTCTTTTATGTAAAAGCTTGTGTACATAATTAATAACACCCTTAGGGAAAAAATCCTTTAAGTCAATTACTAATTCAAAGGGTATCAATGCTTTTTAAAGACACTGGATACATACAGGTGGATTATTTTCCAGAAAGACTAAATTATCCTTCAATAAGCAGCATATGAGTGTGTAAGGTACCACTTCATTGTCAGCATAAAGTATTTTTAAACATTCTAATTTTGTGAGTGGAAAATGGCTTCTTGTTGAGGTTTTCATCTGTGTTTATTTTATTACTAATTAAGTTGAATTTTTTTTCTTATAGATATTGGTCACTGGTTGTTTTCTGCTTCATATTGTCTTATGCCCTTTACCCATAAAATATACTATTTTAACTGAATTATAAAAGATTTTCAGTATTGTTAATCTAATTGCAAAAGTTCATTACATGTTAATTATATTGCCTTGTATTATATTTGTTATTTTCATTCTAACTGTTGTTTATTAAAATTATTTCAAAAGTTTTAGGTTTGTGTATTAAGGAAACATTCTCTTTTGAGCATGTTACTTGAATCATAGTTAAGTGAAAGGTGGTGTGAACCATTTGATAACTGATTATTTTTCATGACAAACAACCCAACTTTTCTGAACATGCGGGATTTGCAAGGATTTATAGTTCCTTGCCTCCATGCTGGAGTTACTTCAGCTTTGTGTGATGCATTCCAACTAATCTGGAGGTTAAAGCATTCCTTGATCGTGGATAGATCCGATTGCTACTCAGCCCTGGAATTCTTTATAAAATTCCAGAACGTGGGCTAGAAATTGACTTAGGGAATCCAATAAAGTTGCAAATCTTGGCAGTCATCCAAGCTAAATTTATAGACTGGAAGAAATATGGGCTTTCCATTGTTCTATTTTTCACCTTTCTGGGGTTTCTTTTGTGTCTATGTGAGTGTGTGAATGTAAATTTATCATTTTGCTGACATAGGAGTGGAAATAACCATTGAGGGGATCCAGCTAAAGAATTTTTACTTTGGATCTTCCTTGGTCTTTCCAAACTTTGACCCAAACCTGCACCGAGTGAATTTCTTCTCCCTCCTTATTTTATGTTGATGTCATAAAATAAATTGTCGATCCTGAAAATGAATCATGTTAGTATAACAGCTGACGTGCATTTTTGCCAGCTAGGTACAACTCCCAAATTTCTGTTCCTCCCATGGTTCTGTGAGAGCCTTCTTTGTGAGACATGATCTGAGAAAATGTGATTATATATATTGTTTTTGTTCATTCTATACAAAAACAAGCTTGAAAGTGTCAAAGTGACTTTAGTCCTTTTTGTGTGTGTGCTCCTGCTGCTCTATAGTGCAGAGAGATCCAAGCAATCCCCCCATATCTGACCACTGAAAACCTTTCTTGTACTTGCAGAATGGGTTCGCTGTTGTGAGGCCCCCAGGCCATCACGCTGAAGAATCCACAGCCATGTAAGTACCAGGGACTGTTGCCCATCTCCAAGCGCCACGGCTCCTGGCGGTCACCTGCTCCATGCATGTTTCTGAAGCCTCTAATTGTTAACAGATGGACTGAAAAATCTTGCGAGGTACTCCCAGAAGCAGATTTATGGCTTCAGAGATCATATAGCATTTTAAAAAATGCTCTGAACATTATTTATAATGGTTTTCCTGGATGATTTGCTTTCTTATTTCTCTGTTCTTCTCTATTCCGCAGGGGGTTCTGCTTTTTTAATTCAGTTGCAATTACCGCCAAATACTTGAGAGACCAACTAAATATAAGCAAGATATTGATTGTAGATCTGGTATGTATTCCTGGCCAGAGCTGCATTTTCAGTGACTCTAGATAAAAGGGAGTGGATTTGTATTTCTCTATTAGGTTGTCTTGCTTTTAGCACTTGCAAACAACTGAAGGGTGTGTTTCCTTTGAATGTGGAAACTCATTAAATTCGGGATTGCAGTTCTGAAACCATAAACATTCACGTTTCACTTTCATGGTGTTAACTGCAATTTAATGAGAAGAAGGAGCAGATCAGGGCAACATTTATGATCCTTAAATGAATTGATACTTCCACAGTTAAAATAACCCAACAGAACCTGAATTTACTTTTCCCTACAGAATATAGACTTTAAATAGTCAGATGTGCTGGAAAGAATGTTGTTGCTTTGGTAACCAATTGGCCACTTCCCTTGGTTAGCAATCATGTTGCCTGTTGTGCAACAGTGGTATTATTAAAACAAGTCAGCATGTCATTCTTACTGAGAAGATCTCAGATCTCAGATGCCAGTTTGGGATGACTCTCTGCGGGAACCCTGAGTGATTAAAAGTCATAGGCATGAGATTAGTCTTGCATTTTAAGATGATGCATTCTTACACAATAGAGTTATAATTTGTTTAACAAATGGTTTGTTTAAATGCAGATGACACTTGGCATGTTGTCTATAGTATATTCATGAATAATGAGCTGGAGTTCTGCCCCATACAAAAAGGACCAACCCAGGAAAGGGTGAAAGAAAGCTGCATGGTGATTTATGAGCCCCTTTTTCGGTTTGCCTCCAGTTCACGAGGAGGTGTAATAGGTTGTCTGACAAAGCATAGACAGGAAATGAACCCTGGCATCCAAACCGAACCTGCTACATCTGCACTTAATTAATTTTTGCAGGTGATAAAAGATTTAAAGGCAAAATATGTTAAAGGTTTTTTTGAAGTGCAAGGCTTAATAGTCTAAATCTTGTTCATATCTGCACTCATAATTAAATCTTATTGGAAGTCGTGGCCTCACCCTCCAGCCCTTCCATTCGGTTAAGTAGACACACCAAAGGGTTGAGAGAGCACAAACAAAGCCATGTGAAGAAATACTTAGTTAAGTTAAAATGAAGATAAAAGGAATGGAAGACCGATAACCACTTCTAGTGCTTGGTTGGAATGCATGTTTTTTCCGCACACTGTTCTGTGTAGCCTTCCTGCCAGCACTTTGGTGTGAGGACTATTGAAACCCAACTTCCCATATAGTTTCCAAACATGCTTAAATTTCACCGTAGGTCATAGTTCATCGTTAAAGAGATGTGTTGAAGGCCTAGATATACTACAACAGCAAAGTCTTAAAATTTTGCAAAAGTGAGGACATTGGTACCTATTTTAAGTCTCAAAATTTTGCAAAGCTTTAAAATTTTGCTAAAATGAGGGCATCAGTACCTATTATTAAGAAATTAATAATTGCCTTTTTGCATGATTTATAAGATATTAAAATTTAAAAATTCCTTAGTATGCTCCTAGTTCTGTAAGGTCTATGCTAGAAAGATAAGCCAAAAACTTGAAGAAAGGATAGCAGATGCATACCAAACATTGTGAGAAAAAATTTTCCAAGCTTCCTAAATTTTTGAAAATTATATGGAAAGGCAATTGGTCAGCTGTTTGTCCTATCCCTAACAATCTTGCAGCATTTATTTTCTGAGGAATCTCCTCTACTACCATTTTATGGTTCATTTTATGAAGATAATCAATAACTGTTAAGAATCCCCTTCGAGGGCTGGCCCTGCGGCTCACTCGGGAGAGTGTGGCGCTGGTAGCGCAGAGACCACGGGTTCGGATCCTATATAGGGATGGCTGGTGCTCTCACTGGCTGAGCGTGGTGCATACAACACCGTGCCAAGGGTTGCGATCCCCTTCCCGGTCAAAAAAAAAAAAAAAAAAAGAATCCCCTTTGAAAGCACATTTGCGATATCCAATCTTAAAACTAATAAATTGTACAATAAAAGACTTGCAAACTAAAATGTCTTGCTTGTGATACATGTACATTTTCTACTTCAGAGCATTTATATGTAAAGTTTTGTTTTTGTACATTAATATAGGAATAGAAGACCGCTGGAGATAAGTTGATACAATTTATAAAATAAGTTACTTGGTAGCTCCAAGACATTTCCTGTAAGCTTACTGGCCTTTGATTATGAATTTGCTTCTTTATCCAATCTTAAAGGATACTGATTTCCCAATAGGCTACTGTAGATGAGACGTTTTTGTTTCAAATTCTCTAAATATATGAAGTTCTGTCCAAAGGGTTGCCTCTGAGATCACCACCAGCCCACATAGTCTTACTTTCAAGTGTTCCAAATTCTGCAGCTGCAGGGCTACTTTGAGGAAATTCCTGTTTCTTCCAGCTGCTGAAAAGGAAGTTTTAAAGTGCCACGTGGTGCTGAGACATCCGTTCTCCCTGGCTGACAGGTCTCTTCTGGAAGTTAGCAAAAAAGAAGAGGTGAAAGTTCTTCAATAACAAAAGTATTTCATTCCTGCATATCTAAAGTCATTAATGTTAGCTGGTGGGTGTGAACTACCTCCACAAAATCTAGGGCCAACAAAAGGCAAAGCCACTCCATTGTGCAGCAGCTAGTGTCAGCATTTTTATGTACCTAGTTAATACAGAGCCCAGTTCTAATTCATCTAATATTTTAGGTCACAGCCAAATTCAGAGGTGTTGAGTATTTTAGGCAGAAATGATTCTAGTTGATCTGTAGAGCCCATTCATTCCTTTCTTCTTCTTGGGGAAGATTCCAAACACATTCAGATTGACATGCAGAGGAAGCTGGTATACTTGCTTCGTTGTTGTGTTTAGGGCATTAACCTGTCCTAGAAGTAGGATTTGCCTGCATGACTCAGGTGACTGTTAGGTAATGTGACTTTTAGTTAGAAAATAACACTTTTTAGACTTTTTTTGTAAAAGAAAAATTATTTCAAATGGTCTTAGATTTGGGGAAATTTCATTGTTGATCAAGTACATTTAGATCTCTGTCACAAGTCTCTATACTAAGTAATTATGAATGATAACATCAGCTGGTAGAATATATGATTCATTCAAAGCTGTTTTAACATAATAATGAAAATATATTGGTTCTAAATCCTTGTAAAGAATCAGTTTTCACAGTATATTTTTTAACCAGTAAAATATTGAAATGACTTTTCAGTATTTCCCAGAATATGTTAGATACAGGGACTATTTTGAGGTTCTTAATGATTTAGTTCATTTCTATAATAATTTCTCATAATCACTGATAATTTTCTTATTTTAGTCCAGTACATGTATTTGTTGCTACAGAGGAATCAGCCTCAGGTCATACCTGAGCAGTCAGTACTCTGTATGAATATTTTGCAAAAAATAAACAAAGAAAAAACAACAAAAAAGATATTCTTAAGGCTATACTGTAAATTGTTGCCCCAAACAAAAAACAAACTTGGATTTAACCTTTATCTGGAAATATTTAGTGAATATGAATATAGAATCAAGAATTTCCCAAGTGTTAGAATGAATTTGTATATTTTAGTGAATAATGCTTGTTGAAAAGCTGATTAGACTGTAGGAAAAGACTATATTTCTTATCCAGAATTTTATGCACTAATAAGCACCAAACACATTTTTCAAGAACAAATGATTTTATATCTGAGACAAATTATCATCTTTTATTTGACCTTCTTAAATAAACCTTTACAGTGTCCCTAGAGAAAGAAAAGTCATCGAGGCAATATTTTTCTGCTTTTCAAATTGTGATTGCATTTATGCCCAGAGCCAAATCTGTCTTACAACCCTGAATAAAATTGCTGTTGTATAAGGGAAATGCAAGCAACCCTTGACTGCTGTTTTTCAAAGTATTTTGTTTGTCCATCCTCTAAATATCCAGTAGAAAACACAAAAGACATTATGGCTTAAATCATTTCATTTTTGATCGCATAAAAGAAAACAGTTTTGCTATCTCCTTCTTCCTTTCCTCTGATATTCCTAAATATTCATAAATATAATATTCAATTCAGGAATTAATATATTTTCAGTAAGTTATTTTTTTTTTCCTAATGTGTATGTCTTTAGTTGGAACAAGTTTCTGGTATGATGCATATCTACCCCTACAGTATGATTCCTTAATTAATTTTGGATAAGTGTACTCTATAGAAGGGGAAGAGGTGTCTATACCGTGGGTATGGTGAGCTCGGTGCAGGTTTTCAGAACTCAACAAAAGGAGGCTTTGGTAGTCTCTAGTTCAGGAGTTCTGGGCTGGAGGTTGGAGTGGAGAAGAGTTACATAAACCTCAATAAAGAGCAATAATGACTGACAATATCACCTCACAGGTTTGCTAAGAGGATCAAAAAGATAATGAATGTAAGTTTAAGATGACAGTATAATGGTTAAAAGTTAGGCCTTTGGAGTAAGAAGTAGATTCAAGTTCTAGTCTTGCAGCTTACTCTCTATGCAGTCTTAGTAAATTACGGAAACTCTCTGAATCTCAGTTAACTTATCTTTTAAATTAGAGATAATACCAGATTCTCCATATACTTATTAAATTATTCATGCAAGTATTTAATATAGTGCCTCACTTAAAAATTCTAGGAACTGCTGTTGAAAATAGTGTGATTCTTACCAGCATAAAATAAAGTATAAGTATATAGTTACAAGTTACCAAAACTTTTTTTTTATAACAGAACCAGGAAATATATATAAGATAAAGACATAGCAATAATATTCTGTTCGATACAAATATATAGATTATTAACTTTTTAGAGTGGCTCATTTTATTTTTGTTCAGATGATATTAGGAAGCATATTAATTTAGGTCATAACATCTGAGGTTTTTCGTGAAGACATTTTTAGAAAATGTTATCAGTTTTATTTTTCCCACTTCTTATATCCACTCTGGTATATGTCCACACCATAAAATAATAAGAAAAAAGAACTGTCAGGTTTTGAATATTATCATATACAAATAGTCTAAGAATTTTTTATTCATTTAATGACATAGGCTTTTTTTTTTTTTTCTTTTCTTTTTTTGAGAGGGAGAGGGAATAGAAAAAAAGAGCAGGAAGGAAGTTGGGAAGATAACCATGATATAATATCAAAATTAGGCAGATTGGACAAAATTTCATAAAGCCTCATGCCATCTTTCTGCTTTGGCCCAAATGATTTAAAAGTTAATGAGCATGCTCCTGTGTCTTCAACTCTTGCCGTTACGATTTTACCAAAATAAAGTATGAAGTCCCTTTTGCATCTGGCATCTCTTTTGAAGTGATTCTAACTGCTGAGGGATTGCTAACTGAACTGAATGCTTTAAGAAAGCCAATTTACTCAGCTGGTTGCAGAGCCTTTGACCTTAATGCTGAGACTTGGCAAATCAATACATACAGGTATGTTTAGTGTTCTGTCAAGAATTGTGAAAATGCCCTGTAAGCCATAGATCCTTCTGCAAAATACTAGTTTGTAGTTTAAACATTAGTCTTTTTTCAGAGGCCAATGAGGCTAGTTAATTAAGCCTGAGGGGTTATGAACTGTTGGCAGTTAATAAGTCATAAAATTCCTCCATAAAACAGGATGCGAGATTCCATCACTGAAGCAAAGAGTACAAAGGGCCGGTGTATAAATATCTAATTGTACCAAAGGACTGGGCTTTCTCAATGACTGCTCATCTGGAGTCTCCAGGGCATGCTCGCTGTGGTTTCCTGATTTTTAGAAGCCAGTTTAAAAAATGAGTGCATTAAAGGGTAATTTGCCTGAAAGTTCAGGAAGTAAAGGGGGTGGTGTGGAAGCAGGCTGAATGGGAGAAAGAAAAAGAGAAGACAGAAAATGAGGAGGGTGGGGTAGAAAAACCAGCAACTAGAAATCAGCAAGGTTGTCTCCACACAGAGTTAGACATGACTGTATTTGTCGTCTGTTTTCTTTTCCCTGTAGGATGTGCACCATGGAAACGGTACACAGCAGGCCTTTTATGCTGACCCCAGCATCCTGTACATTTCACTCCATCGCTATGATGAAGGGAACTTTTTCCCTGGCAGTGGAGCCCCAAATGAGGTTCGGTTTATTTCTTTAGAGCCCCACTTTTATTTGTATCTTTCTGGTAATTGCACTGCATGATTACCCCTAATTTTCTTGTCCTTTGCTGGTGTTTTAAATTACATGAGATTACTGAATTGTCCCAAGGGTCCAAGAACCAGTGCAGAACAAGTGCATAACCCAGAGCACTGGTTGTTAAGCAAGGTTGGACTGATTTGACGTGTTGTTTGATGTTTATTTCAAGAGCTCCCACGGGTTTGTTTTCCTCTCTTCCTGCTTTCTTCTCTTTTCCCCCTTCTCTACCCATGGTGGTGTGTTTTTCTCTTCCCAGGTCGGAACAGGCCTGGGAGAAGGATACAATATAAATATTGCCTGGACAGGTGGCCTTGATCCCCCCATGGGCGATGTTGAGTACCTGGAAGCATTCAGGTTGGTACTTCTTTCTCTCCAACATGGCAAATTAGAAAACAAATGTCCATCGAAACACCACCAAATGTCCAAGAGAAATGTAACTTTCTAACTAAGGTAAATTATTGCTACAAAGCCATGTAGGAACACGTGTAAGAAAAAAAGGAATATCAAGACCTAGTTGTAGTTAATACAGATGTATTGGCCAAGGACCCAGACATGTTCTCCCTCCTTCAAAAAAAAAAAAAAGGGAAAGAAAGATTTTATTATTAAATAGTTCTGTCTGGTAAAGTCTGCCTATTATAACATATGACGTGATTTACAATAGACATTAGCGTGTTAAATGCTATGAGAAGTCCTTCACTACCTATTTTGTTGAACACACATTTCACAAACAGCATTGGACCACAGAATGTCTTTTTGTACACAGCACTATTTAGCATCCCTACTTCTGAGAAGCAAGCTTACTTTAACAACATTGGCCTGTGCTATCTCATTTGATGGTAGAGTAAATGACTTTTGTATGTTTTCCCTCTCACATTAAGACATCAACTAATTAATTGATTGTTTTCAGTTTCTCTACAAAATGTAGGAGTAAATGAAATGTCTCCACAGTGCATTCTGCTCTTTTTGCCCTAAGCAAAGAACTTTAAAAATTAATTTAAACAAGAAACAACAAATTAAAGGCTTTTTTTTTTTTGAGATAAAGTTTTAAAAAGGGTATTTCTTCTTTGGAATTAAAAAAAAAACAACCGATCTTTGAAAAGGTCTCTGTTTTCAAAAGAAATATCAGATTGTGTCAATATGTACCTCACTTGCAGGATTTTAGGAAGAGATTTTAGCCATTGGTAATGCGTAATTTCTTAGATGTTTTATTTAGTTGCAAGCAAAACCAAACTCCTGCATGGCAAGAAATTTTAGAGGTAATTACACTTTTGAAATTTACCGTTTACAAATCCCCAAGAAGAAAACATTGATAACATATTTGAAACTTAGGGAAATAGTGGAGAAATTTTTCAATAAATAAAATTTTGGTGGGATTCTACTGTTTCATGTGTCATTCAGACTTCATTTTCTCATTTGCAGGCCATTTCTCATTAGAAAGCAGGTTCAGGAAAAATAATAGGAAAACAGCTAGTTAAAGAAATAAATTTAAAATAAATATATTCAGCATGGTATTTGAGATACAAAGAAAAATTCTACCCACATTCCAGATGTGTACTTTGGGGGAAAAATACATGGAGATATCTACAGTATTTATAGGAAAAGTAGCTAAAATAAATTTATTTACTGTAAACTTGGGTTGTCTATGAAGATATTTTACTTAATTATCAGTAAAAATTTAAAAACACTTATTAAGAAACTATAGGGGTTTCGACATTATGAATTCTCTTTGCCTATGTTTGCAACTTCACAGACATTATTAATATAGGAACTCTAATGGGATAATATACTTCAATATTATATCACATATGAATTTACTACCTGGTAACTTGTGTGCTATACATTCAGTTCTCAACCTTACTTCAGCATATTATCTTATCCATTGATCTGTAATGCAGAATTCTTAGGTTTTTAAAATTATTGTAAGTATTATTTCTGGTACTATAGCTTTACACAAAAATGAATCATATATGCAGAGCAGTGAAGGACAATTTGTATTTTGTGCCTGTTTGCTCTCCCCTTACAAGGTGAATGGTAGATGAGATTATTTTTTTAAAAAAAGAGCCCCTTTAAACACAACCATTTTTATTGAATAATGTGAAAATAGATATTAAGTGCATAATATTGTTCTGTGATTGAAATCATAAGTGGATGAAGAGCTCCTGAAAGTGGCTGACTATCCTCAAGAATGGCACCTTCTCTTTGCCTGGAATATGGATACTTTATATTAGGAAACTTTTCTAAACTTCTCAGTGCAGTCATCATTATTTGAATTTATTTAGAGAAGTGGCAATATTTAGCTAGACTGCCAAAATTTCAAATTGTGGCTTTTAATGTTCATAGTTATTTAAGAAGCAAATTTGAACGATAATTATCCTGTTAATTTTGAACTATATGATGTCTGTTACTCAACTTTTATGCCTAGAAGTATGTGTGAATTTGTTATGGATGAGTCAAGAAAGTAAATCATTCATTCAAAAAACATTCATTGAACACATTATATGCCAGGCACTGCAATGAGCACTTGGAATTTAGAGCTTTCTTTGCTCTCAGCGATCATAATAAAATGGATACTTATTGTTCTAGAGAACAGAAATGCTTAGATGAAGCAGATAAGTTGATTAATTCTTCCTGAAAGATTTCAAAAAAGGCTTCGTCAAGTATTGTTCAGCTTCTGCTATTAAGGATGAGTGGGAATTTTATTTTATTTTTATTTTTTTCCCCAACATTCATGTACTGTGTTCTCAGAATTTTTCTTTTTTTAAAAAATTATTTATTTATTTATTTTAATTTTATTTTGTTGATATACAATGTGGTTGATTACTGTGACCCATTACCGAAACCTCCCTCCCTCCTCCCTCTCCTCCCTCCCACCCAACAATGTCCTTTCTGTTTGCTTGTCGTATCAACTTCAAGGAACTGTAGTTGTTATGTCTTCTTCCCCCGCCGGTTGTGTGTGTGTGTGTGTGTGTGTGTGTGTGTGTGTGTGTTTATTTATTTATTTTAGCGGTAGGGGGGAATTCATACCGGGCAGAGTATGAAAAACATGGGGTCATGAAATGATCTTTCTCTGTTGGCTCAAGGGTGTGAGGGTGGGATTGGTTGGAAAAACTGAATCCTACTTCATAAAATACTTTGTACCCAAAAAATAGGTTATCTATCTATCTATCTATCTATCTATCTATCTATCATCTATCTATCTATCTATCTATCTTCCTTTGTAAATTTTGGCTTTAGTCATATAGACTTCCAAATAATTTTTGAGGTGGTATTATTTTATAAGCTTATCCTTCTTAAACAATACTTGTTTCCCAACATTAAAACACAAGATCTTTTTGACATCTGTGTGTGTGTGCAAGAATTGGAAATGGGGGGAAAGTAAAGGTGCCTTTTCTTTTCTCTTAGTTTAAATTGTTTCTGGACTGTGATAAATATCTTTGGAGGGAAAGCCTCTCTCTGTGAAGCTACATTTATAGAGGAATATAAGATGGGTGCTTATTTGCCAGCCAAAATTTGTCATACATACTGCTCTTGTGCTTTCTATTGTGTGCTTTTTCAATGGCAAAAAGAAAATGTAGACAAATCAAGCATTTTCATGTTTGCTACAAGCTTTAAAGATAATTTTAAAAATATAATAGAATATTTTAAATTATTTCAGATGACTACTTATCTTTTCCAAGCAGTTATTGTTCATCCCTAAAATAGTTGAAGGATGTTCTTAAGCTTTTTCATGAGAGGTTTAAAAATGTTCGCTAATATTAAATATCATTTATGTTCAACTAAGATATGTTTCCAAGGTTACCATTTTATAAAATAATTATGACTATTTTTATTGAGGTGTTACATGCCAGACCCTAGACTAGAAACTTTATAGGCATTATAGCTGTTCTTAAGTGCTTTGGATAAGTCGAAGATCTACTAATTGGAAGGTCCATGATGTGAACCCTGTTTATGGCTCTAAAATCTATGCCCTGTTATGCCACATTGTTACTCTCTTCTATTGCTTATGACTTAAAATGCTCAAGAGTGATAAAGCACAACAGACTTTTACAAAAATGTAACGCCTTCATGTCCCCCACTGCCTTTTGACCTAACTCACAAATGCCTAGTGCTGCTCAGCAGGGCAAACAAGCCATTCATTAATATCACTTAAACGAGTCAATAAATGAATCAGTAAGTCAAAGAGACAGAGAATGATGCTGACTACAGTAGGAGTATTGGAAAGCTCTGGAATTAAGTGAAAGTAGCAAAAGTCTGAGGGAACTACGTGTTCTGTCTTTGCCTCTCAAGAAGTATGCTTTACAAAGAACTCTGAACACCCATTCATTTGATTATAAGAATGTCAGACACCTTTTCTTTATTCAACAAATGTTTTGCTGAATGTCTGCTAAACATTCTCTGTTCCAGTCATTTCAAAAGATTGTTCCAGTGGTGCAATTTTCTCCCTAGTTCCTCAGTGAGAACTGAACGCAATATTTTTTCTAAAGACTAATTCTTTAAGAGTCCTGCAAATGTTAAAGTGATTATTTGTAAAAGGTCATTTAAATGGTTTGCTTATAGTGGGCAAGATAAAATACGCACCTCATGCTTCCAGTTAAATTTAATGAGGAAAACATCTCCAACTTTCCAAAAAAATAAGTACCAATTTTCTATGTAGGAGGAAGTTATTAGTAGTCCTTGAAAGTATGCTTATTTTGTTGAATAAATAAGGGAATGAAAGACTGAATGAATGAAAATCTCTGTTAAACCTTTTAATTTCATAAAAGAAGTACAAGCCCATTGAATTGAGAGGGTTTTGATGAAATAACATAATTAACCTTTTGGCATACACTGAGGGCTAGCTAAGAAAGTGGTGTAGAGCTGTTGATCTGGGTGCCTTAGATGCAAACAAGTTCTGATTTTAAAAATTATCTATCCACACAAGTATGTTATAGTCTGCAGCTACCTTAATTAATATTTGTTATTGATGAGGGTTTCCAAAAGACAAAGGGTCTGTAAATATCAGCTCTTCAGGGAAGTTCATCTCAGGGGAAAACTCTGATCCAGAATGATTCTATTTACTGGTGTTATTGGTGTGCCAAGTACAAGAGGGGATTTGCGAAAATTGTCTACTGTAGGAAATAAATATTTAGCCAACTTTTATGTTGCTGTTGTAAACTACCTGTTTTTTCTTTAGTTGAATTATGAAGTATCTCTATTTAATCAAAATATTATGTGTTTGTAAATGTAAGCTTTGCTAAAATATTTTGGCCATATAACTGGAATGTTTAGAAGCTTAGTATTTTGGGGACATAGTCAAAGAAGTTGAATCACTTGAGTACATACAAACAGCCCAAACAGCCTGTGTCTCTTTCTCCTATCTTTGGTTCATATTTGTTTGCTTTAATAACATATGCACGCTTAACATCCATTAACACAACACAATAACTGGAAACTTGACCAGATATCATGTCTATTCTTAGTTCGTCAAACTGTCAAGTCTGTTCCTGATGCAGGGTCTTTAAAATAGTAGTCATGGCTTCCCATGATTCCTCTCCTGCTTGTAGCAAAAATTTAAAAATGTGCATTCAACTAGAGAGTAGAATATAATAGAACCTTTTATTTTCCTATTCATTGAGCAAGTGTCTCTCAGACTAGTCAAGAATGATCTGCCTCTAGTTTTCTTAGAGTGCTTGGCTTTACTGTGAAATGATGGTAGATAATTTTAGGCAAGGCACATCAATGAGTACAATATTTTATTTTCTGTCATTGTCACTTTATCAAACATATTATTCTAATTAATTTTACAGAACTAAATTCTAAATATCCTTGTCATATGCATAGACTGAAAAAGAGGTTGCTAAATTCTATCTAAGAAATGAAATGGGACCATAAAAATATTTGGGTTCTCTCTTTTGGTAATAACTAAGTAAATATTGTTTTATGGTTATTGTTCTTATTTTTTATTATGTTTTATGTAATTTTATGCTAACTGAATAAAAAATAATACCATCGTAAAAATGAAAATATAATTATAATATTTGAATATTCGTTGAGGATTTAATTTGTGCTAGTTGTTTATTTTTTAAAAAATCTTTACAAGTTCTTGAGTTAAGTGCTCACATTTTCCAGATAAGGATAAAAAGCCTTCTGAGTTTTGGTAGGTTTCCTGAAGTCACACGGCTGGTAAACAGTGATCAGAGATTTGGTGGCAGCAAGTATGATTGTGAAAATAGTACTCCTTTGGCCCCAACCCATACTGCAGTTTGTCTGTTGAGAGTAGGGCTGACAAAGCAGTAATATAGTGAAAAATTCTTTGCAGATAATTGTTGGTCTGTCCAACACTTGGCTTGGACACCTAAACTGATAAAACTGTTTTAAAATTGAAAAAATACCTCCCAGATTTTCATTGCCTTTGTATCATATGATATCTCCAAGCCACTTCTCCTTGTGCCTTCCCTCATCTGACATAGTAAGAGGGCCTATCAGATTAAACTCCTAGAATTTTTTTTCTTTTTAATAACCAGTCTATTTACAATGGGAAAAATTTTTTTCTATCTTTGTTAAGGAAATCGTTTCTTTGTATGTATGCACTTAGATATTTTGGAAGAGGTGTGTAATTGAACTTGAGAAATGCTACTTAGATTTTAATAGAACATAGAATGATAAATGAACTTTTAGATCCAATTTTGAAATAAATAATGATTTGTTAACTAAAAATTATATTCAATACCGATTTTTGTCAAATGATTTGGGGTCTTATTTTGTCTATTAGAGCTGTGGTTGATGCTTCCCAGTCTTGCAATGGATTCTCAATTGTTAGTGACAAGCAAATATATTATGCTCCTGATAGTATGTATTTTCCCAAGGATGTTGAAGACATTTTGGGAAAGAGGATGGAATTTCTTGAAACAATTTGCCAATATGAAATACTGTACATATCAAATTGGCCCTACTACCATCTTTCCCAGACCATTTATCATAGCTCACAAATCAAGCCCATATTTTCTCTTTCTGAAAGACTTGGCTAGTAAAGAATATGTGGGCTTCAAATCTGAACTTGTCAATCAATCTTGGGAACAAAGCAGTAATGATTTTCATCTATTAATATTTTATTTCAATAAAGAGCCATACATATGGATTTATTGCTGGTGTGTTCTACAATTTTAGTCATTGTGCAGATTATATTCTCTATATTTATCATATTGAGATTTTTCAAGAAGTTTTATCAAAACAGGTCACAAGAAAAAGATTCATAGGAATAAATTTTAGAAAGCTGTCAGCTCTTTCTGCTCTATAGCTTCAGGAATAAACATAGTTTTAGAACTTTTTGTCCTCTCATCTGTGCAGCATATTGTACCAATTTTCATCAAAAAATTACAATTTCTATAGGTGTGTGTCTCTAGATACCCTTAGAATTTCTGCTCTTTGACCCTGAGAGTAAATTGATCTTATGCACACCTGTCTTCTTCAGGAAACTTGCAAAGTTGATTTTTGAGCTGAGCATCAAAGAGATATGATATTATTAGACAGTATGAAGCTCAGGTAAAAAGTCTAGGAAGTATCATGAAGTTCATGAAGTTTTAAAAGCTGAATGGTATCTGCAGTGAAGAACTACTTAAAATAGTTCAAATGTTACAAATTATTTTTAATTATTATTTTAAAAGGTCAGATCAACTATAAAAATTTTAAGACAATATTTTTTTCTCTGCCTTAGAATAGTTTTAAAGCCAAAAAGTTTCCAGGAATTTGTGTAGCAATTAAACAGTTTTCCAAATAGTAAGGATTAATTAAAAGAGTGGCTATGTTTAACTCTTTTTCCCTAGCAGTTCTCTCTAAGAAAGAAGGCAATTTTCATGCCTGTAAATGATTTGTTTTTATTTTCAAGAAGAAATACTAAATTATACAATCCTTTCCTTGCACGAAATCCTCCCAACATATGTGTGATACTCTGAGATATCAGGAAATCTGTCCATGAAATATTATTTTGAAGCGTTCTAGCCCAGAAACAGCAGATCCTTTGGAATGTCAAGCAGCTCAGATCAATTCATCAACTTAAATCACCTCATCTAGTAATAGTGGAATTGTGTAGTTAGTTACGATATGATATATCAGAACGAGAGATAAATATAATGAAGAAATATGGAGTCACACTTTTTTCAGAGTTCCAGTGGCTAGTTTAAGATTCTGTTTCATTTACTGTTAAAATAAAGCTCTGGCCCAAATAAAAGTCACTTATTCTTTGCCTCATTATACTACCTCTTTGAATAGCTAGTTATTAACCAACTTTTAATGTCTTCAGGTCTTAGAGTGGTTGTTTTTTTTTGAAATTAAATAATTCTCCTCTGTTTCCATGATTTTACATCTGAAATTTACTATAACTAGATCTATTGAGATAACAAATAAGGTGAAAAAAGATCAAATGTTTGTTTTCTTTTACCATAAATATAAATTTGTAGTCCATTTTTTGAGAACTAGATAAATATAAAAGTTTACTAGCAGGAATTTACTTATTGATGTTCCCAGGTGGAGGACTCATCCTCATGAAAATTCTGTTCAGCAGAATGTTTGTTCAGATATTACTTTTGAGGTGCAAAGTTGAAGTTCACACTGTTTTCTGGTAGGCAGGACCTTCAGAGGTCTTTGCATGACATCAACATTTGGATGATAGACTCAGCTTTCCATATTTTATCCCAATGATTTCATGTCATATAGATGAAACTTGTAAATCAACATTTACTCTCATTTATGCAGACATTTAAACTTCTCGGGCTCTTCTAGAAGGGTGGTGGCTTGTCTTTGTGTCTTTGTCGCCTATCTTTCTTGTGGCCACCACAGTACTGGGTATTGGTTGTAAACATCTTCTATTCTAAAGAGCAGCACTGCGGCTGTAAAGCCATATGAGGGCACTGAGCTTATGAACTGCATAACTTCTAATGGGAAAGACTTAGCAAAATAACATTCTTTCCATTATAATTCGTATTTTGCAATCTTTAAAGTAGGTGGTGGAAGAAGAGAGATAGATGATTGAATTAATTTTTAAGCTCAGCAGAATTTGAAATCTATCTACATCTCAATTTGAGGATATTTTGCATCCCCAAACACCAGTGGAAATGGCCCTCAAGACAATAACATTTACATCTTATCTTCCCTATTAAAGAAACATATTATTGCATTTTAAAACAAAGTAATGGTTCACAACTTTTTGAAATTAAAGCAGTTTTGGAGTTATTGAAATAGACTGAATTTCAGAAACAAATGAGCATTTTTACTGGTACAGTAGCCAAATGCAAAGAAATGGAGAGGAGTTTATTTAAAACCAAGAGCAAGTATAGAACAGGCACAGATTTATATTTTAAAAGTTTTATAACTTAAAGAGAGCTTGGTCTCTTGTTCTTCTGTATTTTCAGTTTCCGAAGTCTCTTAGATGATAGAGTTGCCTGACTGAACCTCTGATTTTGCTTTATGTACCCACATCCTCTCCTTTGTACAAGTTTTTGACACTGTTAATTCCCTTTTATGTTCTAGGATTTTTTTTTTCCTTTTTGTCTTTTTTACTGACCGGTAATGGGATTGCAACCCTTGGTGTCGCGCCCGTACCGGGGACTGGCAACAGGATTGCAACCCTCGGTGTTGCGCCCGCACCGCGCTCAGCCAGTGAGCGGGAACCGGTCTCCACATGGGATCCGAACCCTCTGTGGGAGCACCGCCGTGCTCCCAAGCGGTGCACTCTCCAGTGTGCCACCGGGCCGGCCCATGTTCTAGGATTTTTAAAATGAAAATATCTTTGCAGAAGCTATTTAGTGATGTCTTACTCTGAAAATATAATTACATTAGTGTCACAGCAGGTGAAAAAGGCAGGGACAGAAATAATAAAAGCTGGTGTGTGTCATATTTTACTGACTATTTAAATTAAGTGATTAAATTCTACATTATTCAGAGAACTGAAGTCTGACAAAAGTTTGCTAATATATTCCATTTAGTTTAGTTTTTTGAGAATGCAAATTAATGAAAATCAAATATTTACATGGAGAATCCAAAAGAAAAAATATTTAATTGATATAAAAGAAGGATCACTTGCTTGTTAATATACTAGTGTCAATTTTTAAAAAATTAACAAATTTTACTATTTTATCTGTCTTCTAAAATAGCAATTTTATACACACACACACACACATATATAGTTGGGCAGAGTTTTCTAAACATGCTTTAGAAGAAATTAGAATATAAAAAAATCATCCCATTGTCAGGGCTAAGCAGAAAGTCCTATACCAAGTTTGAAGGGCTTATGTGGCCCAATTTAAAATATTGTTGTTTTATAATAACTTGGAGAAGTGTATTGTTTCTTGTAAAACACCCACATGCTCTCCCTTGGAATGGCTCCAGACTATAACTGAACCACGAGGTGGCCCCCTGGTGCTTTATGTATTGTTTAATTGTTTGCCTTTGGTGGATGTTTTTATAAAAAGGCTATTATTTAGGATAAGAGCAAAGTGTCATTTTAAGAACAACAGAAGCAGAGCTGTTCGATCTGATAGTTCTTTTTCATAGGTGTGTTAGTGAACACTGGAAGCAGCTAATGAGCCTGCCGACAGTTTTTCTTGTAATACTTCAAAAAGAGCAACAACAACAACAGCAAAAAAAACCCCTGAATTTTTATTTTCCTCCAATAAAACATGACTGGATTGGCTAGAAGAGTGTGAGCCTGTATGGCTGTGCCCAGGGCAGGAAGAGAGGCGTCTGCGTGTTCATCTGCTCTGTCTGTGCTTTGGTCCAGGATGGGTTTGTTTGGAGTCATGTGCACTTTGGTACACGTGGCCATATCAAGCCAGAGGAGCCTGGAAGATGGGAAGTCAGTGTGTTAGAAAGGCTTGAGTGGGCTTCCTGGGGTGTTTAGCAAGGCTATGCACGCTTTTGTGTGTGTCAGTGCTACAAAGGAAGTTCTTAATGTCCTCCCTCTCCCCACAATCCAATTGCAGGATAACTATCTGAGCTCACATTGTTCTGAATATAAACTAGGCCTGGGAAAAGTTTTTAATTCTATGATTTTAATTCTAAATGTCCTTCGTATCCCCTGGATATTTTCCTTTTTGAAGTGGCATCACCATATCAGTCACTGATCTCTTAGAAGTTGGATCTGGAAAGAGAAATCACGGTGTTCTCTAGCAGGTCCCTGCCACAAAGAATAAGCAAGAGTTTCATCTTCCCGAGCTAGTCCACAATTGTAACCCGCCCTCAGGCAAAACGCTCTAAGGCAATATACCTCGATACAATTTCTAGGATTTAAATGATCTCGTTAAATTCCGACTGTAGATATCATGTAGACATTTGAGGAAATATAATTATTGACAAAATGTAAAGCCTGTTATATACTATATCACTTCAAAAGGAGAAAGGCCATTAGGACATAATTACATCAGAAACAGTATACACATTTGGCTGGTTTATAAACTGTCACTTTCAGAAGTACGAGGACGTATAAAAGTTTCCAAAGGTTCCATTATGACCCTATTTCCAACAGTATTCTCTGACAAACCAAATAAATTACTGCATGTATTGGACCTTTGAGGCTTGGGGCAAAGAATGGAAAAATTATTTACAAAAGCTTGAAAATATTTAATCACTAGAGGCAGGGGGGCAACGGTGTTTTAATTAGCAGGTCCTCGGGCCATTGGCTGACTGGAGGCTTTCTCAAACAACCACACAAATGCACTGAATAGCTGTTTGCCAGCCTTAGGGTCAGGCCTGAGATGAAACAGATAAGATAATTGGCTCTAATGAAATCCAGAAGGCCTTGGCTTTCTTGTTTGAGCTTGGATTTGAAAAGTGCGTGTGGAAGTGAGGCTTAATTCAAACCAGAACTGAGCTAGGCCCCTTTCTCAGTGACTTTGATATTGTTTGAAGTTCTAAAAGTGTTCGCCACACCACTAGCCTGCTGGGCTGGGCCTCCCTGGTACCCTTAATTACTAAGCTTTATTGCTGACTTTACTACACAGGAAAGGGGCCATTATATGTTCCATCAACATCAGCTCTTCTCAGATTGGAGGAAAGGGCAGGGTTAAAGGCCATGGTAGGAAGGCAGAAACTTCACTTTGAGGTAGTCAGATCATTTACCAGTGTTGAATTTCACCGTTATGCACGCACATACCTTACAACACAGAAGCCCAATTTCCATTTTTTAAACAAGTGATTACTTTTCAAAACATTTTTATTTGTGCCTGTTTTTTGCAAAGAGAACATTTATTTTTAGGGGCTGAAATGATTGCACATGATACATTGACCACAAAAAAATAGAACACCTCCCAATTAATCATCATACCAGAAGGTCTGGTTGGATTCTATAATAAGGACGATTATTATTAATGCCCTTTGAAGTGGAAATAAGTGAAGAACCCTCCTGTGGTGTAAGAGTTGTCCTGACACCCTGAAGAATAAAGACCCCTCAGGAGACTCTACCAAATTAAATCCTGGCTTCCAGAGTCTCTCACAAAGAGGTTGCACAAAAGTGCTTCCAATCCAGTTTGAAGCCAACAAGCAAAAATGAGGAAGTCTTCCTCTTAAGGGTCGGCTGTGGTGTCACCAAGGATTCCTTGCTCCCCAATCTCTCTGCTGCTCTACTTTTGGTCCAATTGCTAAAGATGGATTATGCATCTGAATGAATTAATAACTATTCAACCCTTAGCCCTCTCAGAAGATCTGGTCATGCTATGAAAGCCAAGGGACATTGAGTCTGAACCTGTTTCCTGCCCTATTTATCACTTTTGAGTAGGAAAGTCATGAGTGATACCATCAGACTTGGCTCTTTACAAAAAAAAGTTAAGTATTTCGGCATTATTTAAGTAAACTTGACATTAATATGTTCTAATTTTGTGTATGATCCTGCTGACCATTCATCCAATACTTGTTTCTGAATATTCTTATGCACAGGCTGAACTGGGCACTCACTCACCACTAGGATAATGTATGTCTGGGCCCAAGTAACCATAGTGAGGACCTAGGAAGATTAGTATCGGGAAGACAAAACTGGATCTCTATTCCCTAGTTGTTCTTAAGAGAAATTAAAGGGAACTTTAATGGATTTTTGCCAGTAATGAACATATCATCTCAGACCAGAAGAAAGATGAGTCAGTGTACTTGAAATATATGTTTTCATCAGGCAGTATTATGGACTCAATGTTTATGTCCTCTAAAAATTCATATGTTAAAGCCCTAGTCCTCAATGTGCTGGTAGTTAGAGATATGGCCTTTGGGGGTAATTAGGGTTAGATGTGGTCCTGAGGGTGGCGTCCTGCACTGATCAGATTAGTGCCCTTATAAGAAGTGACACTAGAGAGCTTGTTTTCTCCCTGTCTCTCCATGCACGCATGCTGAGGAAAGGCCATGTAGGCACAAGGCAAGATGGTGACTATTTGCAAGCCAGGAAGAGGGCCTCACCAGAACCCAACCATCCTGGCTCAGTGGTCTTAGACTTCCAGCCTCCAGAGCCATGAGAAAATAAATTTCTGTTGTTTAAACCACCCAGTCAATGGCGTTTTGTTATGGCAGCCTGAACACAGTAAGCTCAGACATCACAAAGATCTTTGAGATGCTAAACAGCCCTCTAAAGGCCTTAAATTTGAGATACCAATAAAAGTACTTTCCAAACTAAATTCTGCTAAACACTAGATTCCAGGGATATTAATATGTTTCTTAACAATAAAAAATATTCTAAAGTGTAAAATATCTTCTTGAAGATATATAATATGTAAAAGCATATTAAAAACTAAGAATTCCAATAGTAATTTTGTATTATTTAATGCATTATTTTACCAAGCTACTTGACCCTTCAAAATAACTATAGATATCATGAAAATTAATATTCCACGGAACACAGTTTGAAAATTACTGATATATAGGTAGCAAACTTAGTGGGTATTTTAGACAGTTTATCCTTAATTCAATAAACATGATAATATAAAAGTAAGTTAAAAAAAATCTACCCTTAAGAGATTCTCACAGCTAATCTAATAACAAAATTAGTGCAATATGTCATATATTATTATAATATTATATTATCACATAAACTGAGCACTCGGGTGAGCCATATTCCACAAATAGTCTTTTTCATTTCCCACTGGTTGCATTTGAGTGTTTTTTAGGTAGCACACCATTATAAAGACAAAGAAATAAAGGAGAAACAGAATCAACAAGAGAGGGAAAAGGGAAAAAAGGGTCAGTTGCCTTTGATATCACTATTAAATCACCCAGTGAATTTTCTTAGGGTAAAGTTACTGCCATTCAAAATTATAGCAAATTGGTGATATTTTACAGTCACTGTGTATATTTTGTTTTAACTTAAATATGGGCACATATCTCCCTACCTTATTTTAGATCAGATATGACACATTAAAAACATAATTTTTAAAAAAAAACTCTTACAATTAGCAACTAATTGCAGTGTGAACATATAATTGGCTTTATGGGTAAATTCATTTCTGGACTTACAAAGTTTTAAGACCTCATTTGTTATTCATGAGTATGCTTTGCTGAGGAAAAAAAAAGAGGAGATGAGTTTGTCTTTTTTCAATAAGGACAGAGTTTCAGTTAAGTGAATACCCTCTATGATGAAAAAGCACACCATGAAATAAGGCAGTAGATGTTAAGCTATATTATTTTTCCTGGTTAAAAAAGAACATGGCTTTGGGAGTGGACCCTATAGGTGTCAAGAATGGCAGTACCATTTTGTTTCCAAAGATAACACTTCTAGAAATACAGATGTTCTTAACTTTATTAAACCACAGCTGTGGTTATCATGTATTTATTCAAAAGATATTACAGCTATCAAAGCAGTAAGTCAGTAGTCAAAGTCCTCAGTCATTTGCTTAAAATGCTCTTTCATTTTATTGCATTTATAATATGCAGTAAAACCCATGTCTTCATGATTTCCACATAGGCTGAGTTAAATAAATAAAAAAAAATCCTAAGTTAAAAATACAAGTTAGCAAACAAACAAAAAGCATTATTTATACTGAAGCATTTGGAAGTCATGAAATAGCATTTTGTCAAGTGGGCCTTTAAGAGATCTTATAGATTCAAATGAAAAGAGAAAATTCTTGACTTTTTAAAAAAAGTATTTTTTTACTTATTTTTATTGAAACAATTGATTATACATATCTGTGGGGTACAGAGTTAAATATCATTATCTGTGAACAAAGTGTGATGATCAAATCAAGATAATTAGCATATTCATTATTACAAAAGTAATCATTCTTTGAGGTCATTAACCAGTTTCTCACTAACCCCTTCTCCTTTCCCTTTTTCTATCTGTAGTGACCACAGTTCTGTTCTCCCCTTCTGAAAGTTCAATGTATTACTGTGATTGTTCTTTTCTTTCTCTTCCTTCCTTCCTTCCTTCCTTCTTTCTTTATTTTTTAGTGAAAAACACAAAAGAACACAGCTTTCCTTGGCTACACAGACTCATATTATTGCAATGATCTGAGTATGGGTTATGCTTGGGAAATCATGATGTGGCTGGAAGGTGAAATGTTCATGGGACACTTTTTGTTCTGGGTGAGGCCGAGGTGTTACAGTTCTTTTCCCAAAATGACAGTTGAGGGAAGAATTCTTCCCGGGCATAAACCCAGAGAATGCTTTCTTCACTGGACTATTAATAAATTTTTCCTGGTCCCAACATAACCAAGAAGTATCTTTCTTCCAAAAGCTCAATAGCTATATATTAATTATGTTTTATTTGTCTCCAAACATCGTTATCAATTGGACAAGCTACTTCCCAAGATCACATAGAAAATTAATGGAAGGGCTAAAATGGAAGCTTAAGTGCCTCACCATTAATTGTAAATGGAAAACTGAGTGCACTCCTGTCTTAGTTCATTCAGGCTGCTGTAACACAATACCATAAGTTGGGTGGTTTATAAACAACAGAAATTTATTTCTCACAGTTCTGGAGCCTGGGAAGTCCAAGATCAAGGTGCTGGTGGACTCTGTGTCTGCTGGTTCATAGATGGCATCCTCTAGCTGAGTCCTCAGATGGTGGAAAGGGCATGGTAACCCTTTAGGCCCTCTTTTATAAGGGCACCAATCACATTCTTGTGAATTCTGCCCTCACAACCTAATCACCTCCAAAGTCCTCACCTCCAAATACCATCCCCTTGGGGTTAGGATTTCAACAATTGAGTTTGGGGGAATATGAACATTCAGACCAAGACACATATGAATGGACTATAACATACACTGAGAAGTAACTGGTGCTCATGGCTGCAGTGCTGCACCTCTCCCAGCAGCAACAGCAGCTTTCCCCTGTGGCTCTCACAATTTCCACCCGGAGCATCTGGGCTGCGAGATCTGCCTGTTCTATTCTCTCTGGTGTTCTGCTTTTAGTATTATCTCTCAGTAATAACCATCTTTTACTTGCCTTCCCATGCAACTGCATTTTTAATTTTCAAAGGGCACACATGAAAGGTTAAGACCTAAGTTTATATGATGTGATTTTTCTGAAATGTTATTTGGTGTACTGATTTATATGACATCATCCAATCAACTTCTTAAAATTCCATTAATGTCAAATGTCTGTAATTAGTTCTGTCTTTTAAAATACATTTATGAAAGCAAACCATTCTCAGTTTTCTTTCTTTTATGGAAACATCAGCTCAAAGTTGGTTCCTGAATGCTTAGATTCATTAGACTTTCTTTCTTTTAAAAAAATATAGGACCAGCCTCTCAGTAATGCCTTCTTCTCTTGTCCCAGGCAGGTAAGTGCCTGTGGGGAAAGTACCATAGAAACTGAGGTTTACTGGAAACTTGTCTTCCAGACAGAGTTCTCATGACATGGCTACTGAAATGACATGAAATGGCACAGCTCTGCTCTGACTGCTCGATCAGTGTCTCAATTTAGCCTTTGGTGCTTTGGGGTATCTTTCATGAGTATGAATGTGTATGAAGCCACCTTACAAGTAACTGAACTTCTATTATGTGCTTAACTGTGTGCTAGTTGCTGTGGAGGAAAATGCAGTAGTATTCAACGGTCTGGCTCGGGGGAAAAATGACTATGACACCATCACAGAATGAACAAAGTGTGAAATATTGACCGTACAGTAGGAGAATACAGATAAAGGAAAGGACTTCTAACCCAATGTTTATGAGTAGCCCATCTTTCTGTAGGCACACAGAGGAGCCTGGGGACAGTTACAGGCAGGGAAGGATGATTTCAAAGAACGCAGTCATGCTATCATTCCTACTCAGGGGCAGACCCCAGTTTGTGGGCCTCAATCTTGTGCAATTATGGGAAACCTCTTTCAGAGAATGAATACAAAAGGCAAAATTCAAAAATACGGTCAGGAACTTGGGAAGGGTCCATTTGAGCGAGGGACTTAGAAAATAAAGCTTCATTAGCTTTATAGTAAACATGTCTTGGTTCATATAAACCCAATGCCTTATGTTGCCATTAATTGGAATGAAACAATGTATAACACACTATGTAATGAACTTTAGATAAAATTAATGGCTATGCTAGATAGTGAGGGGAAGCAGAGACATTCTACAGGGTGGGGGATTTCTTAGAGAAGCTGCCCTGACAGGGAATGGTCTTGATATAAAAATTCAACAGGGATACATTTTTCATCTTAGGGCACACGCTGAGGAGATCAAAGTAAAGGATTTTTTTTCTCTCTCTTTCCAGTGTATGTTAAGGTAGATTTATTTTTTTTTTAAATAAACAGAAAGAAACCATCAAGGAAAAATAATGAAGGCAGTTCAAACAATGCAAATCAGAGTTGGGTGTGGAGAGCAACAAGTGTTTACGTGGGGAGTACACACTTGCCTATTGGTTTTGGTGTGAAGAGCCTGCACCTGTTTGTGAACATGTTCAAAATCTGGACTGAGGCTAGTCCCTGAGCGGGCCTGGCTCCGACTTTCCTCCTAAGGGGTAGAGTTGCTTTAATGCAATTCACGTGTTGGATGTTTCATCTTAACCAGAGTGATTTATGTTAATGAAATGAAACAGAGAAAATACCCTTGACATCCTAGTCTCCTTTAAAAAATATTAAATAAATATGTCCAGGTCTTTTGCATGATTATGTTTATTAAAACAAATGGAAGACTTCAATACATACCAGAATAAATTTGTAGGTGACCCTGGGTAGGGTTAAATCCATTAGGAAAAAAAAATGAGGTTTGGAATTTTTTACCAATTCCAAAAGTTCTAAATAGCCATTAAGATCAGTAATAGAAGGTTCAGACACTGAGCATCAATTCCAAAGTAATTTATTTTGTGAGTTAGAATATTTTTTTTGTTTGGCTTCTGATAATTTCATTCCCAAATCACGATTCACATAATATATTCAGAACATCTTTATAAATCTAATACTAGACTCCTTACTGCTTTGTTGGAAATTAAGCGTGTGCCATCTTTACCTTAAAAGTATCTCTTTGAAAGAGTTGTAATTTGACATTTTAGGTTCTAATGTTTGTCATTACCGTTTTACCCATACAAAGCTAGTCATTTTAATAGAATTTCAAGCAACAGAAAGACTCTTTTCAACTCTTAGATTTCATTAATGTGCATTTGTTTATACCTACACAAATGATTATGTTATCAAATTCCAGGGAAATTAGTCAAATGAATAGATTTTTAAAAAATCAGTTGATTGGAATTTTTCTCAGAGGTTACCTATCTGATGAAAAACATTAGATAAAAGAATAATTCACATGTCTTGTTATCTTAACTGCTGATTGAATTATGATTTATCCAGCTGGTTATGACATTTAATAAAACTAGAACTAGTCAAGAAAAAACTAGTTTACTAGCTAGTAACATATTGACAGTCTCAATTTCTCTAGTGTGAGTATACAGTAATTTATTTTTGGAAGACTTCTAAAAGTCAAGATTAAGAAAGTAAAACAATAAAACTCGTATTTTTAAAAGTCTTTTTGTCCATTTCTGTGTGGGCAGATTTTACCAGAAATGTACCAGAAATTTGCCTAATGTGATGAAGCCATGGGGATTTGGCAAGCAGGTCAGTTGGCAGCTTCCTGCCAATATGCAGGACAAAAAAATAAATGAAAAAGAACTTTTATAACACATTCCTGAGAAATGCTTAGCTCTGTCTGCTGTACCCTGTCATACATTGTATGGCATCACTGTCACGCACTGGCAGCTGAAAAATTGAATTTTATTTTTTACATCTTGGATATAGATATTAAGTAAACAAAATTCTTGCGGGACTCATGGTAGTGATGGTGATTATGATGATGGTGATGATGGTCATTTAAAGAGTACTGAGGCTGTCAGTCTGTGACACTTTAAGAGTTATAGTACCAAGTAGACAGAAAAAGGGATCAGGAGACTCAGTAGGAGGATACAGAAAATACAGAAATATCTGTAAGAGAGAGAAAAAGGTAAATAAAGACAGAGTTCAAAGACTTGAAAGCATGGAATGTTTAAAAAAAATGAATGGAGAAAAGTACAGTATAAAAAGTCTAAGAGAAGAGTAAATAATCAAATCAGAGACAATTTTTAAAAATGGGTGGGAATAAGGAGCCACTACAGTAAGGAAAAAACAATAGTAATTACCATTATTTTTGATTTCTGCTATAATTTATGAAAATGGATTTCATCTCAGTCATTGACATTATAGCTTTTATGGTGTACATATTTTGGCAGTGTACTTAAACACCCAAAGAAGGCAACATAGTCAGTACCTGTACAAATTAGTCAGGTCTTGTATTGTTATTGTTAAACGATTTGAATATCACCGAGGTTTAAAATAATGCTTTTATAACGTAATGGGAAAACTGATGCAATTGATTGCTAAGTGATTGGTGTCAGATTTCAGAAGTAGAAGGAATTAGCTGGAAGGAGTCCTTTAATCCCACTGCACTCTACTCTCCAAAGGCAGAGTCTGAAACTAGAGAAGTAAAAGGACACAGCTTGTGTCTCCAACACACAGCCAGAGAATGGCAGATCATGGTTACAAACAAAGATTGTCTGACTTCAGCCCAGGACTTACTTTAGCTTACACACAGAAAATTATTCCAAATATACATCCCCAAATGATATGTCTCACCCCAGCCTTATGCTTTATAGAGAAGGGAGTTTGAAAGCTTGTCTAATTGATTGTGGGCGTTCTCTGTGAACATGACATAAATGCATATTTTTTCTATTTAGAGACAATAGTTGCAGTTATCTTATTTTACCTGGCCCATTGTCAATAGCCCTATTCTCCTCTTTCCTATCATTCTGAGAGATCCTTGTGCTTTCAGTCTTCACTAGGCGCACCTTTTCCAGCTCGTCCTCTGCTGACAATGCTCATAGTTCATGGCACCCACCGTGTGTAGAAATGGCTGTGCTGAACTTGCACACTCCTTTACAGCTGCCTGTGGTTTCACCACTTCTTAATATGTTAAATTTAATTAGGCTGTGGTTGCCAGGTCTGTACTTTTTCACTTGCCGTTCTGTTAGTTAATGTTTCTTTTGCACAGGTCAGAAGGTAGAAAGGTGAAGAGAAGAGGCAGAGGGAATCCTTACCCAAATGCAGGTCAAGCTGTCTAACCAAACGGTAGCTGATTCTCCTACTCAGTCCCTGTTTCCCAGCCTGTATGCTACCAAGAGACCTTTGTAGTAATGGAAACATCCTTCTTTTACTCCTGTGCACCGTTGTCTTTCTTGACGTCATGCAGAGAAACACGAGGAGCTAAATAATTGTAAGCATTACAGCCTTTCACTCTAATGACCTTGACTCTGCACTGGGATAAATGTCTAATTATGAAGAATTCAGCACAGACCACATGAGCAGGGCTGATGTTTCCTTTGCACACAGACCCAAAATTGGTTGTATCTTTAGAGTGGGGCTTTGGTTATGGGAGCTGGATCTTGCTATTCTCTTAAAATGTTTGTTTTTGAAAAATAGGTTCTCATAATATTTTGGTCCCGAGAGATATTTCATCGTAGGTTGTCCAAAAGACTCACAGCCCCAAAGAAACTATGGTTAACAAGAAACTGGTTAGATTTTGAATTGTGGATCCAATCCCTAAAATAATCCTAAACATCACAATATATTTTGCTATTTTGATCATTATGACGAGCAGAGGGACTTGAAACTTGTCTGTCTTCCCATGTTTCATGGCTACTGCATAGAAAAGGCCCCCAAAGGGTGTCAGTATTGTCAATTTTACAAACTATGTAGATGCAACCTCTGTTGTTCTTATATAGAACTTGGAGTGAGCAAAGAGAAGCTTATTTCCTACAAATACATTAGCACCTTCCCCTAATTTCAGTATATTAGTTTGTGATATAAATAAAAGGAAACAAAGAATTTTGTGTGCATTTATCCTTGGAAATAACCCAGTGATTTAATCAATTGTTTTCTATTAGCATTTTTTTGGTCAATCTGAACAATACAATCAAATGTAATGTCATTTTCAGGTGCAAATTATTTCCATTTGGGAAACCAATTTTCTACTTTGCCACAGTTTTACAAAATAGGTTGCCTAATTACCTAAATTGTTAAGAGCCTGACCTCAGGAACCAGGAACCAGACTTCAAACCTCAGCTCCTCCATTTACTGCCAGTGTTACCTTGGGCAAGGCACTTAACCCAACTGTGCCTCAATTTTTGCATCTGCAAAATGGGAAAAATTAATAGAAATATTTTGCAGGATTCTGTGTGGAATAGATGAGTTTATTTACATAATGCGCTTAAAATAAGGCCTGACGGGCCGGCCCGGTGGCGCACTCAGTAGCGTGCGGCGCTCCCACCGAGGGTTTGGATCCCATATAGAGACCGGTCCGCTCACTGGTTGAGCGTGGTGCAGGCGCGACACCAAGGGTTGTGATCCCATTAACAGTCACGAAAAAAGACAAAAAGGAAAAAAAAAGAAAAAAAGAAAAAAAGGCCTGACACATGCCCTTTTTACTAATGCCATATGCTATTTTTATATAGTTTTGACATAGGCTTCCTAAAGTGGTAAGGCCACTCTAGTTGCAGTAAATACCTAGAGAAGAATGTAGATTATGTCTTCCTAGTGTGCATTCAACTTTTATAGTGGTTCTAATTTTCAGTAGTAAATATCAATATATATTTAATGATCTCATCAATCAAGTGCTTCACTTCCACGTAAAAAGTGATTCCTTTTTCCCAAAACACTAGCCAAGTACAGATCTTCTCTTTTCTTCCCAACTTTTGAGATATTTTATTCCTAGAAAAGGTTCTAAAGAGGCTTTTTTTTTTAAAGACAGAATATGCTAATCAACTAAACTTAGTCTCCAACTTTTAATGGAAATTGCCACAAACAGTGTTATGAAAGTCACATCTGTATATTACACAGTATAATGTATTCTAAGGGCTACACATCACATGAAGGTAACACAATTCCCAGTCACATAAGATGGAGATCTTCATGGGAAGAAGGTGGCAAAGAACAGTGTGAGGGTCTCAGGACTCAAAACAGACTGCCTGAAAAGGGATTCATCTAGAAATTTCTCTTTTCTAGGATATTTCTTCCCTGCTCACAGACCTGCCTCAAAATGGCTACAAGAGGACTTCTGGGGCTTTTAAAAAACTCATTGGAATGCGGACAGATGGGTGGTATTATAATACGCATAAATCATGAGCTATAAATGAATGTCATTGTAGAATTATTTTACACCAAGATCGGTTTGTATTGAGAAGAACTCACTACTTCTGGTTATTCAGATGCCATTATCATCCACTGAAATTGCTTCCATTTCTTTACTAAAACTATCCTTTGGGTTAGCACCTGTTCATTAAATCCAAAGTGCAAAAAAATTTTTTTAGCCTATTATCATCTTTCTCATTCTCACTGTTACTTGTTAATTATCTGTCTTCTTGAAACTTGTGCACTACCTGATTTTTATAGCACTGTGGTCTCCCAGGTCTCTTCCTGAAATTTTAAGCGTTCATTTTCTCTTACTTTTTCTTATCTGACTTCCTCTGCTCCCCGAAAGATAGAGTGTCCAAGGTTCTTTCTCAAGCTGCTTGTGTATCTAAGAACTTGGCCTAAGTAACAGAAGGGTTTATATCCATAATTTGGGCTGGTAAACAGAATGTAACCATGTTAGAAAAAAAGTTGTAAAAAGGAAATACAAAAAATCGTGACCCATAATCCTTCTCATAAAAGACAGTGTAACGGTTTTAAGATAAATTTAACAATTAAAAAATTTTAGCATAGGGGCCGGCCCGGTGGCGCACTGGATAGTGCGCTGCTTGGGAAGCGCGGCGGCGCTCCCGCCCGAGGGTTCGGATCCCACGTACAGACCGGTTCCCGCTCACTGGCTGAGCGAGGCGCGGGAGCAACGCCGAGGTTTGCAATCCCGTTGCCGGTCCCCGGTCCGGTACGGGGGCAACACTGAGGGTTGCGATCCGTTGCCGGACACGGAAAAAAGACAAAAAAGACAAAAAAAAAAAAAAATTTAGCATATCGCAATATAATTATAATTTTGAGTAGATGTTAAATCTTAATTGAAATTATATTCCTCTTGGGAAAATTAAATTGGGATCATTGTAAGATTCCTAGTACTTTGTTGATTCAGGCTGCAAATGCTAATTAGAGAACTTTTTGTTTCCCAGAAACCATTTGACTGTATCAACCTGATGCCTTTGAAAGAAAACATAACAGTAGAAAAAATATATAA
>NW_007731526.1:154862-157399 GCF_000696425.1 Galeopterus variegatus
GATGGGGGTTAATATGTAAGGAATTCGGGGCCGGCCCGGTGGTGCACTGGATAGTGCGCCGCTTGGGAAGCGTGGCGGCGCTCCCGCCCGAGGGTTCGGATCCCACGTACAGACCGGTTCCCGCTCACTGGCTGAGCGAGGCGCGGGAGCAACGCCGAGGTTTGCAATCCCGTTGCCGGTCCCCGGTCCGGTACGGGGGCAACACTGAGGGTTGCGATCCGTTGCCGGACACGGAAAAAAGACAAAAAAGACAAAAAAAAAAAAAAATTTAGCATATCGCAATATAATTATAATTTTGAGTAGATGTTAAATCTTAATTGAAATTATATTCCTCTTGGGAAAATTAAATTGGGATCATTGTAAGATTCCTAGTACTTTGTTGATTCAGGCTGCAAATGCTAATTAGAGAACTTTTTGTTTCCCAGAAACCATTTGACTGTATCAACCTGATGCCTTTGAAAGAAAACATAACAGTAGAAAAAATATATAACATTTTAATAGAAATCTATACTTTTAAAATAGCACCTTCTTATATAATCACATTTAATCCCTCAAAATCTGGGAGATAGTATCTTTTTCATACCCATTTAGTGAATGAAGACAGAATAAAAGAAATCTCTGGATATTAATAAACGTTGTGTAAGGTGATTATAATTCTTCCTCGAAGATACTGATAAATTTTTATACTATATCTAATTATAAAAGTAATGCTTGTTTGTTACAGAAACTATGGCAAATAAACGGGGAAAGAATAAATAAATACTATTACTTATAATCTCACAATCTTTATAAAATCTTCAGTAATTCTGCATATTTTCCTTATCTTTCACATGTGTTTTGACTCCTGCATTTTAAAATCAACATTATGAGCATTTCATTCTATCATTAATTATTCTTTAAAACATTATTTAACTCAAATATGAATATAAACCTTTCTATTACTGAAATCAAGTTAAAACATAATTTCTAATTGCTGTATAACATTATTTACTTGGTCTCTTATCGGTGGATATTTAAACTGTTTTTGAATTTCCATTATTTTATATATTAAACAGACAAGTTATTCTCCATTTAAATTTGTTTTCTTCCTTAAGAAGATAATTCTAGAAGTTGAATTATCAGCCAACAGGTGTGATAATTTTTTAAATTTCTTGATTCCAACTGTCCAATTGATTTCCAAAAAGATCATAAAAATTTATAATCTCATCAGTAACATATCAATACCAATTTCAGTTCATCTTTACTAATATAGAATGTTAGTGTTTAAAAAAAATCTTTGCTAATTTATAAGTAAATAATGGCATATTCTTTTTGGTTGATTTATAGTTCTCTGATTACAAATAAGGTGGATTTTTTTCCAAATATTTAATGGCCATTTATATTAACTCATTACATGCCTGTTTGTCATGAATTTTAAAAAACGGTTTACAGTTTTGAGAATATTCAGTTGAATACATAAATCTTTATGGGTAGTTTAAATTTTGGAAATGGGAACAATTTGTTTATTTTGTATTTCATCTCTGCCTTCCTATTTTGTTCTTCTTCTAGTGGGATTGTGTGTTGTAATGCTAGTTATCTTAACTTGAAGCTGTTCTTAGGAATATTTCTTGAAATTGTCTCCTGCTGCACATCCCCAGTGCCATTACCTTGGCTGAGTCTTCATGACTTTTCCCTGTCACTTGTCTCAACATGTTCTTATTTTTTTTCCACATTACTATCTTTTCCTAAAGCAAAGGTAGCATTCTGTTTCCCACCTTAATGATCTTTGCTGGATCACTGTCATCACACGGTAAAGCTCCTTTGATGGAAATAACAGTCCAGTTATTCACAGTCTGGTTCTATACTTTTCTCCTACCTCTCAGCTTTATCTTTTTCATTTTCTCTTTGATTCCACCAATTCAGTTTTCAACTATCTACCCCCATGCATGCCATGGTTCAACTCAAGTGGAATTTTTACCATTTTCTCTCTATGTCATGGCTCCAGTAATTCCATGACTGGAACATGCTCTTCCCTTTGTCTGTAATTATTTTCTTCCAATGGTTCATTACTTTTCTTCCTTTAAAGTAGCATTTTTTAACTCTGAGTTGCAGCACATTAAAATGTTATGAAATCATTTTAGTGGGTCAAGATTGACATTTTAGTTGAATGTAATGGAATATAATAGAAAATGTAAGAGTGTAAGCATGGTTTCACAAAACATGTTGTAATTGTGTGTGTATGTGTGTGTGTGTGTACTGGTTCATGAGGTGAAATATATTTCTTTGGTGTTGGTTGACGTTTGAGAATTTTGAAACCTGATACCACTGTTTAAGCAGCCAATTCAAATAGCAATTTGTCTATAGAGACTTTCCTCTATTTCCTAGGGACAATTAATAGCTTCCTTTTTTGTGTCTACATGTATACCTATATTTTTTTAGAGTAATTATCATTTTGAACTGAGAGAAAAATTCTATATCTATATTAGATGACTCATTACTTTTTTTTTTATTATTATTTTTATTTTGTCAATATACAATGTAGTTGATTATTGTGTCCC
>NW_007731527.1:0-13585 GCF_000696425.1 Galeopterus variegatus
GAGGGCACACAAAGTCAGAGAGTGGTTATAAAAGACACGGGCTAGGTGGGTGGCTGGGGCTAGATGATGGATGAACTCGAATATCCGACTAAGAATTCTGGACTTTTGCTATTGGCCGCCGTTCGATGCTGAGATCTTTGAACCATAGAGTATCACAATTAGAACACGGCATGCCCTTTTTATGCCACCCACAAAAATGATTACCACTCCCCTGTACACAGAACGGATGATGGATGAACTCGAATATCCGACTAAGAATTCTGGACTTTTGCTATTGGCCGCTGTTCGATGCTGAGATCTTTGAACCATAGAGTATCACAATTACAACACGGCATGCCCTTTTTATGCCACCCACAAAAATGATTACCACTCCCCTGTACACAGAACGCCAATCTTTTTCATTTATCCAAGTATTTAATACACATACCTTGAGCTCTGTGCTAGGAACTGGGGATGTAGTGATGAAAGATTTAGTCTGTGGCCTCAGAAAGAAATAGGCAATAAACTACTAGTGTTATAAGCTATCGATATGTCATGGATCGGTGTTACCACAGAGGTAAGCACGAAGTGTTATGGGGGAACCCAGAAGAGGGACACTGAGCCCAGCAAGGAAGGTGGGGGGCACATCTCAGGAGCATAAGTACAGGTTAGCCAGGGGAAGAGAAAAGGTCATTCCAGACAGAAGGGACAACATGAGCAATGACAAGCAGGGGTGACGTTCTCAAAAAAAGTGTCTTTTGGTGCATCATTTCTTTTAGTTTTTTCCAAAAATTTGAGAGAAAGGGGTCATTATTAACCCCATTCAGGGAGCTGGCCAATTAGCTCATGTGGGAGAGCATGGTCCTGATAACCCCAAGGTCATGGGTTCGGATCCACATATTGACCAGCCACCAAAAACAAACAAACAAACAAACAAACAAACAAACAAACAAAAAACCCCCCAACCCCTCCCAAACCCATGTTGGAGATGTGGAAACTGACTCTCCCTTTTTGCTTTTTTTTAAAGCCAGTCAAATTACATTCAGAGAGAGTGACTAGGATAAACTATATACTTAGTGAGAGACGACCCTGAATTTGAAGTCCATGAATCTGACCCCAGAGTCCTAGCTACTAGCCAGTCCACTGTCCTCCTGATGGCACAGACTGTTCCTTTGATAAAAGATGCCCAGTGAACTAGCAGGGAAAAGGAGAGGTGGAAATGATCCATGAGCAAGGGTAGAAAAGGCCCTCTGGACAAGGTGTTCCGTGGAGCCACCAGGTGTGAGAATCACCAAGCTCTTTGAAATGACATGGGCAGAAAGGGATGAAACAAATGTTTCATCCAAGCTCCAACTTAAAGAAGAGTGAGAAGGAGTGGTCAGCTCGGAATATCAGACAGGGAGTTGGAAGAGGATTCCTCCTGTGGCTGCCCCGATACCACGTCACCTTCAAAGTCAACGGTGCCATCTCCATTAACATCAGCTTCCTGGACGACCTCGGAGATCTCCCGGGGGGTGAGCCTCTCTCCCAGCAGCCTCTGCATGGCCTGTTGCAACTCTCCCAGGGTGATCTCCCCATCTCCGTTGGCGTCAAACTGAATAGGAGCAGAGGGGATTGTGTTAGCATCAAAGATGATGACAGAAACAATAACATTCGCTTACTGATCATATACTGTGGGTCAAAAACTAAGCTAAGAGCTTATCATCTGCTAGAATGTCAGCTCCTCAAGGACAGGTTTTTAAAAAAATTTGCATCTATTTTTATTATTTTTTTAAAACAGCTTTATTAAGGTATAACTAATATACAAAGAGCTGCACATATTTAATGTATATGATTTGATGAGTTTGGACATATGTATATGCCTGTGAAACCACCACAATCAAAGTAATAAACATATGCATCACCTCCAGGAGTTTCCTTATGCTCTTATTTTGTTTTATTTTATGGTAAGAACACGTGACATGAAACCTACCCTCTTAACAAGTTTTTGAGTGCACAGCACAGCATTGTTAGCTACAGGCACTATGTTGTACTGTAGAGCAGATCTCTAGAACTGACTCATCTTGCATAACTAAAACTTTACATCCATTGAACAGCAACTCCCCACTTACCCTTCCTCTCAGTCCCTGGCACTCACTCTTCTACTCTCTGCCTCTATGAGCTTGATTACTTTAGAAACCTTCTCCTTCTGTGTAGTACATACATACAATAAAATATTATTCAGCCTTACAAAAGAAGGGAATTCTGCCATATGGGACAACATGAATGAACCTGGAGGATATGATGCTAAGTGAAACAAGTTATACTCAGAAGGACAAGTACTTTAAATGTCTTTTTCACTGCTGTGTGCTCAGTCCCCAAAACAGTACTTTCCATACGAGCACTATTGATAAATATTTGTTGAATTAGTGAACTACCTTCAAACCTTTTCCCTGCACACCCTTAATCAATGTACCAGAAAATCTGGTGTGTTCTACCTCCAAAACTATCTTTCTCTAGCTCTGCCAATGCTAACCTGGCTCAAGCCACCATCATCTCTTGCCTGAATTATCATGACAACCTCCTAATTGGTCTTCTGGCTCCCATTGTGGTCCGACTATAGTCTATTCTCCACATATCAGGGCTTCATGTTTACGTTCATTTAAAATATGAATCAGATCTTGTCACTTCCCTGTTTATAATCCTTCAGTGTCTTCCTATCCCACTCAGAACAAATTCCTGACACAGTTCCATGACACACAAGCCCCTACATGATTTGGACTGTCTTCTGCAACTCTAAGACTTTGTTTATTTCATGCTACTCTGTCTCCAGCTCACTCCTGGCTTCTACCTCTTCCTCAAATATTTCTTCCTACCTTATAGCATTTGTAAGCTTGCAGCTTCCTCAGCCTGGGATGTGATTTCCCTAGAGCAATGCTGTCCCCAAGAAATACAATGCTAGCCTCATGGGTAATTTAAAATTTTCTAGTAGTCACATTAAAAAAAAAGTTGAAACAAGTGAAATTAATTTTTAATAATCAATTTTATTTAACCCAATATATCCAAACTGTTATCATTTCATCATGTAATCAATGTAAAAATTAATGAGCTACGTTACATTCTTTTTACACACACTGGATTTCATAAAACAGCATAATAGCATACTAAGTACTTAGTATGTACTTAGCATACTAAATTAATATACTTGGCATAGAAGTATACCTAAGTATACAAGTATACTTAATCTAAGTATACTAAATATATTAAGTCTTAATCCAGTATGTATTTAACACTAAACAGCACTTCTCAATTCAGACATTAAATTTTTATCAGAAATACTTGATCTTCTTTTAGGTTTCATCATAAAGTTTACAGTTGAAAAGGTAGATTCACATACCCGAGTTGTTCCAGATAAAAGCTTTTCAATAATTAAATTGAGTTTCAATTTATATTTAAATAAATTGTATTTAAATATTTGGACTTATATTTGGTGGAATATAAATGGAAATTAAATAAATTATTTAGTTGAAATAAATTGAAATTAAAATAAGAATAAAAATTCGATTCCTCAGTCACACCAGCCACATTTTAAGGGCTCAATTGTCACATGTGGCCAGTGGCTACTGTTTTGGACAGAGCATTTCTGTAGTTGCAGAAAGTTCTATTGGACAGGGGATGTGTAAATCTTTATATGAAGCTGGGTAGAAAATCACACAGCTAGTAGGTAGACATCTGGGATTTGAAGCCATTTGAAGACTTTGCCTGGTTCCAAAGTCTTTGCTTTCAGACACTGTATTATTCTTTATTTTTGCCTTATATAGTTGAAAGCTCTCTAAATGAGGAAAGTATTTTGTCAGAGGAAATAAGAAAGCCCTACCCTCCCCAGGTCACACTTATTTATTTATTTTATTTATCTTTTTTAGCATTTCTACAGCAAGTGGCTTAAACCAGATGATCTCTTTGGGTTTTCATCTGGGATCTCAAATTCTTGGATTCTTTCTTCCTATTATGGGCATTAAATTTAGAGGCCCTAACATTTATTTTGGAGATTGTAAGATCTTGGATAAGATTTTTAATCTCTGTGATCCTCAGTTTCCTCATCTGTATGATTGGGATAAATGCTTATTCCTAATGTTATTTGTGAGGATTACCTCAGATATGTGGCCGGCCCGGTGGCGCACTGCTACAGTGCGCCGCTTGGGAGCGTGGTGGCGTTCCCGCCGAGGGTTCGGATCCCACATACAGACCGGTTCCCACTCACTGGCTGAGCGAGGTGTGGGAGCAAGGCCGGCCCGGTGGCGCACTGCTACAGTGCGCCGCTTGGGAGCGTGGTGGCGTTCCCGCCGAGGGTTCGGATCCCACATACAGACCGGTTCCCACTCACTGGCTGACGGAGGTGTGGGAGCAACACCAAGGGTTGCGATCCCATTGCCGGTCCTGGTCCGGGACGGGCGCAACACTGAGGGTTGCGATCCATTGCCGGACACGAAAAAAGACAAAAAGGAAAAAATAAATATGCAGAGACCCTGACCCAGTGCAAGTGTTTGGAATATGTCATTTTCCTTCCCTATCGATCTCAACATGGCTAGAAAAAAAATTGGTTTTGGTGGGTTCTGTGTGTATGGTGATGACTAATTACAGACCTCTGGGGTCTCCCTCACCCACTACCAGCACCATGAGGCTCTTAACTCACTTCCTTGAAGGCATCTCGCATCTCCTGGACACCGATCATCCCAGCTGTTTCTGCAAGCAGCTTGGGGGTCATCAGCTCCACAAAGTCATCAAAGTCGACACGGCCACCCACTGAGGACAGGAGAAGTAGGATTAGTGAGACGCCACATGCCCCAGCTTTGCATTACCTCACTTTGCCCTTCAAGTAAGTTCGAGAAATAGATCAGCTCCCATTTCCCTGCCTTTTAAGAGCTTTCATTGACCTCCTCCATCCACTCAGCCAACTCAAGTCCTCATGTCCCTCTGATAGAGTTTGGATGTGTTGTCCCCTCCAAAACTCATGTGGAAATTTGATCCCCAATGTGACAGTGTTGGAAATTGATTGAGTCATGGGGGCGGATCCCTCATGAATGGATTAATGCTCTCCCTGGGGGAGGGGGGATTAATGAGTGAGTTCTCGCTCTATTAGTTTCCAAGAGAGCTCGTTGCTTAAAAAGACCCTGGCACCTTCTCTCTCTCTCTTGCTTCCTCTCGCCATGTGATCTGCTTGTACCTACCAGCTGCCTGCCACTTTCTGCCATGAGTAGAAGCAGCCTGAGGCCCGTGCCAGATGCAGCTGTCCCAGAATCATAAGCCAAATAAACCTCTATTCCTCATAAGTTATCCAGTCTCAGGTATTTCTGTTATAGCAACACAAAACGGACTAAAACACCTTCTAATCTGAACAGGGGTGGACAAGGTGTGGTATGGTGTGTGCTGTGACCTTCAGCGAGTCCCTTAATTGTAGATCTGTAGAAGGAGGAGTATGGATTAAATGAGCACCTAGGTCTCTTCCAGATATAAATACTATCATTGCCTTGAATTCAACCTTGTTTATTCAGTTGCATGCCCAGAAGCAAACCCAATAGGAATTTTATCCCAGGTTCAATCTCAAAAACAGCTCTAGTCTCCATCTAAAAATTCGTACTCTTTTGAAACAGTTTTCACCCATATTATCTCCAACTTCAAGTTCATTTCCAACATCCAATACAGCTCCAATCTTGCACTGCACTGATGAGTCTTAGTAGTGATGATAATAATCTCCATTTAAGAAGAATTTACTGGAAGCTAAAACTTTACCTCTATTTACATCTTTACCCCTTCCTTTCCATAATCCCATGAAAGAGGAGTGAAAGCATCTTCACTTGACAGATGAGGAAACTGAGACTCAAGATCAGGGAATAAGCCCACTTTTCATAATGACCACAATTAGTAAATAATAGAACTGGAACTTGAATTCAGGTATATATCTAATGGTCACCATTTTAACCAGTTGAAATGCTGCTTCCATAAGTATAATCTGAACTGTTTTCTTCCAGACTTCTAGTCTCTTTTACCCTCTGTTTTATCCCCAACTTTACTCCCAACCTCCATATCTTTCCCAATCCCACTTTCCATCCTCTCCTAACCCCAGTCATTCCTCCCATTCCCTGGCCTCACGGTTCATCCGGATTTGCTGGCCCAGTTCAGTCAGCTCCATCTCTGTGGGCATGTAACCCATTGTCCTCATGAGATTCCCCAAATCTTTACAAGAGATGAACCCATCTCGATCTTTGTCAAACTCAAGAAATGCTTCCCGGAGCTCTGAAAGTTAAGAGAAAAGAGCTTTGGGGGAACTTGGAACAGTCAGTGGGGGAAACACTATCAGTGGAGGTGTCTAGTAGAGACTCTTCAAAGGAGAATGCATTTTAAAAAACCAAAAATTTCAAAAATGAGTGACGTATAAAATGTGGCATGATTTCTGAGACTGCTAAGTGAGTGCACTGAACTCCTTCTAATTCTTGGGTTAAGTTATGGGGAACCTCAAAACCACCAAGAGAAAAACCAACCATTTTCAATTCATTCTAAAACTCGAGTATCACTCCTGAGTCTCTGAGACACTTAGGGATGGGCATGCCTTCTAGATACTTTAGGAGGTACTTAAATTGCCATAAGAAGGAGTTCTAAAAAATTCCACTTGAGTGGGAAGATGGAGGGATGTAAAATTTTTATGTGAAGGAATTTGTACAGAAACGAACAAAGGAGCTGAGAGATTAGGTGGGTGTCTGGCAATGTGGGGGCATTTGGGGGAGAGGGTGTTACCTTCAATTTCATCTTGTCCCAGTGGTCTTTCCTGGAAAGGAATGCAGAGGAGAGGGAATTTGGAGAGAGTGTCAGGAACCCAAAATCGACTTCTCCAAACATGTCCTCTCATTCTCCAAAGCTATTTCTCATCCTCTCCTATTTTTCTTCTCATTCTTCCTCTTCTCTATCTTTCTCCCCTTCCTTCTTTCCTCTCCTGACTCCCCACCCACAGCTCTGTGCTCCTCACTCTTTCTCCCATCCTCTCTCACTTCCCCTTTTCCATTCTTGAATCTTGGTCTCCCTCCTTCTCCATTTCCCAGACATTGCCCATCATATTGTGCCAAAAGGGGTCCTAAATACCATGGAGTCAAATCTCTTCCTTCTCCAGATAAAGAAAGTGAGACTTAGACAATCGCAGCGAACATGTTTATAGTGCTGATTCTGTGCCAGCAGTTTCCATAGTCATTTTATTTAAACCTCAGAACAGCTCTGTGAGACAGATCCAAATATCCATTTTACCCATGAGGAAGCTGAAGAACAGAGAAGTTAAGGAAGCTGCTAAAGGTCACACAGCTCATAGGTGGCAAGTCCCCTCCCAAGGGAGGGAGAAATTAAATTAATCCTTGAGGCCATGCAGCAAGTCAGGCACAGCACTGGGATTTGAATTCAGGGATCCTGACTCGCAGGTCAGAATGATTTCTGTTACACCCTATTGGCTCTTTTCCCACCTGCCTCCATCCTTTCTCCCGAAGGTTAGAATCCTTTTGCGTGGGACCAGTGTTCAACGGCATTCAGGCAGGATGAAGAGTGCCAGCATGACCAATTCCTAAAACCTCTGAGAGTTTCCACTGTCGCCCTACCTACTCCTGGACGTACCTGAGGAGTTGGACTTGGATACACGGCAGGTCACCTGAAATTTTACAAAGCTCTGACCTCTTTCATACCCTTACCTCCTTTTATCCTTGAAGCCTCTCTCTCTCTCTTTCTCTCTCTGGTGATCTTAAAGCCTAATAATTAAAAACACGCTCATAGGAATCAAACGGACCTGACCCTGCCATTTAGTAATTATGTTGGCATAAGGCAAAGGACATCACAACTTAGAGCCTCAGTTTCTTCACCTGTAAAGTGGCAATGAACGTATGACCAGCCTTACAAGTTGTTCTGAGGTTTACACGACATCAGGAATGCAAAGCCCTTTGCATGGGGCTGGGCATATAGCAACGACTTAACAAGTGGCAGCTATTGTCTTCACCATCATCACTACGAGAGTCCATAGAGAAGAATGATGATGATTTCAACAACGCCGTCATCCAGTCCCCCTTCTTTTTTATTCTTCTCCCCTTCCCCTTCCCTCTTTTGCACTGAACTTCTGACCTCCTTTCACCATCATCACTACGAGAGTCCATAGAGAAGAATGATGATGATTTCAACAACGCCGTCATCCAGTTCCCCTTCTTTTTTATTCTTCTCCCCTTCCCCTTCCCTCTTTTGCACTGAACTTCTGACCTCCTGGCCCACACGACCCCTTCACTTCTTGGTTCATGCTCTCTCCACCTGTTCCCTTTGCTCTGTTGCACCATCATGTCTCCTACTTTTCACCATGTCTCAGCTCCCCTTGCCCAGCCCGCCACCCTCCCCATTGCCCCCCACCTCACCCGCTGTTTCTCGGCGATGCCTTTCCTCAAGAAGATGCAGGCGGGGCCCATGGGAAACTGCATGGAGGGGGCAGGGCAGAGCTCTCCAATCTCAAGACGGCCCCTCCTTCCTGTGCCCCCTTGGCAGCTCTGCCTCCTTATCTTCTCTGCCACTCTTTTGCCAACTCTTCCTGCCTCTCTTGGCCTCTCCCTTGGTCCCTGTGTCTTAAAGCTGCGACAGATGGGTCAGACTCTCTACCCGGGTTGGGGAGGGATCAGAGCTTTTCCTGCCTCCCCATCTGGTTTGAGTGAGATGGACAGGGACAGCCAGTCTCAGGCTCTGAGACCCTTTTATCCCCAGAATGGAATTGGAATGTACGTTTTGAAAAGGGGGATTAGAGCAGAGGGCATCCATTCATTTGATGCTCCAATAAGCATTTCGAATGCTCACTCTAAGCCTGGCGTTTGGGCAGTGAAGGTGGAGAGGACGTGGCCCTTGGCTTCAAGGAGCCTTCCTGAGTGAGCCAGGAATGTGTGCAAATGAGCAGGAAGTAGGAAGAGGATTTCGGGAAGTAGGTGTGCATGGTGATGAAGAGCATGGTGTTCGCTTTTCCTCTTCCTCTGCTCATCACTTTCCTTCTGTCTTACCTCAATAATTCGGGAAGTGGGGTGGAGAGTGAGGTCAAATCATAGTGATGTCAGAGTCCAAAGGGGTGATAAGGGTGTCCACAATTGTTGGGGGGGTGGGGGGTGGAGCACTGAGGTCTCTCTGGTGTGGGGAGCCAGAGTTCCAATGGGGTAGTGGAGTGAGGGAGGAACCCCTGAAGAAGGGCAGCATGCCTCAGAGAGTTGGGTCCTGAGAAGGCAGGGATGAATCCGTGGAAGGGCAGCTTGGTGTGGAACGCTGGAGCACAAGCTGAGTGAGCAGAGTATCTGTAAACGGGCATCATCCTGGGGAGGGGTTGTACTGTAAGTGGGTTGGGAGGAGTCCACACATGGGGGTTGTGGCATGGGATGTCGTAACCTAAGCAGAGTGAGAAGAATGTCCACTCATGGAGGCAGCACGGTGTAGGGTATTGAAGCCAGATCAGGATGAGAAAGGTGTCCCCACAGGGGTGGGATGGCAATGAGGAAGGGAGATTGGTTACACACAGGGATTCCATTAAGTGTAACGGGAGCCAGGTGCTCCACTGTTGGAAAAAGGAGTCACTAATATAGAAAGGGGAAAAGTAGAATGAGCCCTGTGGCTATGAGGAAGGGAGATTGGTTACACACAGGGATTCCATTAAGTGTAACGGGAGCCAGGTGTTCCACTGTTGGAAAAAGGAGTCACTAATATAGAAAGGGGAAAAGTAGAATGAGCCCTGTGGCATTGAGTTGCAATTGGAGGCACTGGTATATAGTCATGGATTTAATGCATAGAGATATATAAAAATAAACACATAGTCTCAGTGTGTATAGGAACATTTGTGCATATATTCTCTAGCTGTCTCCACTAAGAGGACACAGAAGCAGTGACACCCCAGTATTAATGAGCACCTCCAGCATCCAGACCTCGACTTCCAAATACCATTCTCCACTAAAAGGAACCAAGGCTCCCAGGAGAAATGGCTGATTCCATGTCTAAAACAGGAAATGAAAAAGATAAGCCTGAAACCTCTTGTGCCATTAAGCAAGGAATTGCTCAAAGAGTTATGGAGACATGTTAAAGGATCACAGAAGTCAGTTTGAGGAAGCTCCATTGGCCATACTGGGCAATTTGTGAAACAAAATAAATTATGATAGTAACAAATTATATAGGATATCATAGGAAACCTGGAGTCCATGCAGATATAGATAAAAAGATAAGTGGAAAGTTTCATATTTACACAGTTCAAAGTACTTCCCTACAAAATACTAGTTTCAATAGAAAGAGTCACTTTGTAGTGGAGGAGTGCAGATGCCATCTTAATCAAACGATTGAAATGAACATCATCAGTAATGTGACAAATTGAAATTATACACCACCTGATAGGATATAACAAGAACACAGGGGCTGACTGGTCAGTTCAGTTGGCTAAAATGCAGTCTTATAATACCAAGATCAAGGGTTTGGATCCCTGTACCTGCCAGCTGCTAAAGGGAAACAACAACAACAACAACAACAACAACAACAAAAACCCTCACAGCATTGCCTCTGTGACATTCCTAAATACCAAATCATGAGAAGACATCAGATAAGACCAAGTAGAGAGATAGTTTCCAAAATAACTGGCCTATAAGCTTCAGAAATGTCAAGGTCATGAAGGTCAAGGAAAGATTGAGGAACTGTTGGAGGTTTGGAGGAGACTAAGGAGACATGACCAAATGCAACAGAGAATTCTAAACTGCATCCTTTTGTTACAGAAGGCCTTATTGGGGCAACTGGTAGTTTGCTGGCAGTCTTTGGCACTCCTGGGCTTGTAGATGCATTACCCTAACCTCTGCCTTCATGTTCACATGGCCTTCTCCCTGTGTGCATGTCCATCTCAGTGTCTAGATTCCCCCTTTTTATAAGGACACAGTTATAGTGGATTAGGGTCCACCCTAATGATCTCACCTTAACTTGATTTCATCTGTAAAGATCTTATTTCTGTATAAGGTCACATTCACACATATTGAGGGTTACAACATGAACATAATTTGGGGTGACACAATTCAACCCATAACAGTCCTGCTTTAATTTTGAAAAGCCACTGTATTAATAATAATGGCTAATGTCTCTTGAACACTCAGTGCCAGCCACTGTTCTCAAGTCTGGAGACTCATTAACTTATTAACTCATTAACTTCGAGGATACAGGCACCATGATTATATATTCTACAGATGATGAAACTGGGGCACAGAGGCAAAGGAATTTGCCCATGTTCTCATGGTGAGCAGAAGCAAGATTCAAATCCAGCTGCTGAGACTTCATGCTTAATCACTGAATTATAGATGGAAGAGGAAGGAAGGGAAAGGATGAATGAAAGAAGGGAGGTGAAAATGGGAAAGTAGACAAGGTAGCTGAAGAAGGTGTTTACTTGGAGAAGGTGATGGAGGGGAAGACACTTAAAGGGTAGGTAAGAAGGGCAGAAGGCAAGATACAGGAGAGTGGTAAGAAATGAAGAAATAAAGGGTGTACCAAGTGTGGAAAGGGGTGCAGCAGTGGTGGTGGTGGACCAAGACACACATGCACAGTCAATCCACCAATCAATCAGCAAGCATTTATTGAGCACTTTTATCTCAGAGCTTCACTTGGCTCTGGAGAGACAGACCATGATTAAGGCCAAAGTTCTTACTTTACAGAGCTAACCATCGGGCTGGGGGTGCAATAAAGGAGCAATTAAGTGGCTTTGGTCTCAACTACCATGCTCATTTTGGCCACCTGGACATTGGACATGATGGCTCTGATGGTCAGAGAGTCATGTTCCAACTCCATGGTCTCCTGAGGGATCTGGACATATTTTACCACCTTTTGCTCCTGGGACCTCTCCTTCTGATAGATGCTGTCAAAGACACAATCCAGGTGGTCACTGGTAGTCAGCCCAGTTAGGACAGTCAAGGTGAACTTGATGCTATAGAAGGCGAAGCTGAAGGGAGTGAAGAACATGAAGGTGGATGTCCAAGTCATGGTAGACCAGCAGGCCCACGTTGCCCTGGAGAAGGAGAAGCTGATGGTGGACTCTGGGGGGAGCACAGGTGGTGGTGCCACTTGGGCATAACCAGTCTGGCAGTAGAGTCTGGGAATGAAGGGGAGTTAGAGGTTACCATTGTTCTTTGCAGGCAATATTGCACATTAAACAAGATTAGGAGATCTGGAAGCCTCTACAGATCACACACGACTTGGGAGAGACTCATTCATTCATTAAGAACACCTAGATTTAATCCCAGCTCCACCACCTACTGTGGAGCTACTGTGGCCTGTGTTTACTGTGTAAACATTCATTTATCCAGCACTATGAATGCTAAGCACATGTGTCAGGAACTGGGCTAGGAGCTAACTCTTCAGCCTACATCAAATATCATGTTACTTGCCAGAATTCACAAGATCTGATCTCTGTCCATCTCTCCAATCACATTTTATTCCATGGTTCCCCCACACTCACAATGATCCAGCAATAACAGCCTTCTTCCTATACCTTGAATAGACCAAGGTCATTCCTGTCCAGGGCCTTTGCACTTGCTTTCCCTTTGTGAAGAATTCTGTTCCTCCAGACTTTGTCATGGCCACCCCTCTCAGCATCCAGTCTCAGGCCAAAGGTCTCTTCCTCAATAAGCTTTCCTACGGAGCCCTTCACTTCACTTCCCAGCACATACCTTACTTTGTTGTCTTTATGGTACTTATCATTCTCTATACCTGTCCTGTTGACTCATTTGTTTACCTGTTTATGTTGTGTCCACCCAGGAGGATGCAAATTCCTGGAGAGCAAGAGTCTCACCTGACTTGTTTGCAGCACCTGGGATGGTGCCTGACATGCATGTATATATCAAGCATCCAGTAAATGTTTATGGAATGAATGAATGAATGAATGCAAACACCATGATGATCAAAAGGATGCAGTGAGCAAGAGTCTCACCTGACTTGTTTGCAGCACCTGGGATGGTGCCTGACATGCATGTATATATCAAGCATCCAGTAAACGTTTATGGAATGAATGAATGAATGCAAGATGCAATGCAAAATGTTTATGGAATGAATGAATGAATGAATGCAAACACCATGATGATCAAAAGGATGCAGTCCCTGACCCCACAGTGCAGCACACGTTATTATGAGGAGACATAATTAATAAGTAAGTATAAACAAGCCCTGAGCTCGACAGGAGAGAAGTTGGGTAGTAGGCAGGGGTCAGAGACAGCAGAGTATGTGGTGGGGAAACCTCCCACAGGTTGAAGGATGGAGAGGGGCTCCTCTGAAAGACTGAGGGTCTATCTGAGACTGAAGAGAGGGAGGAATTAGCCAGTGAGCTGGGAGAGTTGGAGAAGGCGTCTTCTCTAACTGAGCAAAGAACATGCAGGGTGGCATTAAGTGTCATAAAGTTTCAAGTGCAGGATGAGTTCATGGTTTTGGGAGGCATTTGGTAGCTGAATCTAGGCACCCATTCCTCTGCTGTTCTTGGAGCCTATGACTTAGAGGGCTTTGCGCATAAAGAGCAAAAGCCAAAACACACAAAAGACAGAGAAAAGAAAGAGAGAGGGAGGGAGGGAGGGAGGGGGAG